>NC_037596.1:14953347-15253347 GCF_003073045.1 Pomacea canaliculata | reverse complement strand
GGCGAGTTGTGATAGTGTGGTGTGACCATGGCGAGACCAGTGTTGTCCGTTTTTGGTATTTGTTGGATATTAGCTGTATATTGTTGAAGATAGCCGGAACGTCCCTCTGTAAAACAATTGTTTAAATTTATTGGTAGAGTGCGCATGTCGTGTCAGTGCGGTGTTACTGATGTATTGCGTTCGAAAATTGGGTTTTTTGTTTTTGAATTCTTTTATCTAATGTGTTCGATTCAAACCCGCCTTTCATAATAACCCATTGATTGCCAAGCGAAACTATGTAATCTGTGTAAAGTCTTATCGATGGAAACTCAACTCTACTTTATAGACAGCGGAGGATTCACTCAACGCGGACTGTCGAAGTCGCTGACGTCATGCTTCCGAAGTCTTTCCCTTCAATGAGACCTTTACAAAAATAAAATAAAATAAAATAAAATAAAATAAATCAGCCGTTATACTAAGAAAAAAAATCTTAAAAATATACATACTAAGATTTGGAAGGGAGACACCCAAAAAAACTTCATGTGTACAGTTGGAAAAAAAACTAAAAATAAACACTAAAAGGGAGGAGTGACACAGGGGGACACCGCACCTGCACACAATACCTGGTAGCTCGGGGAAGCAAGTCTATCAACTTTTTCACCAAGTTGCACTGTAGCTCGCCCTCTGACCCTGTGCGGACCCCCGCCCCACACAGGGTTGTCAAATCCCTCCAGTAGCACTTGAGTCGCTGGGTAGTCCGTACGTCGATAAGTTTCATATTTCTTGGCATAAGGGCTACAGGGAGTTCTCGAAACGAAGTATTAGGAATGAAGCTGAAGTATCTTGATGGTGAAGCAACATACAAATAAGCTTGTAAAAGTCAAAACATACAGGCGCTATGTGGTTTATTCTGTCGCCATGAAAACGAAACGAACATAAACTGACATTTATAAGGTAAGTAAAAATTTATTAGGTTACATTTTTAAAAGTTTTACATAACAACAATCAATATATAAAAATTACTGCTCACGTAATATAATAAAGTAAGCAGCAACGACTTATTCATTAAACTGTTATATTTCTCAAATTAAAACAAGACATGATAGATAACAATGGGACTTGTGGTGACTCACGAGTGTGAGCTGTTAGTTCTTAAACGCCGCTGCAGGTTTTTCACGGTTGAACAGCGCAGGTGCAGTGGCGTAGGAACAAGTATGTCAGTATGTCTAAAGGTAAAGGTCGTCCCCTGACCTATTCTATTTGTTCGTATCAATATGAGACCCTACTTATCTCAGGGTTAGCTTTACGTGAGGGCGGTGCCTTCCCCTAACCTTCGCTGCCTAACCTTCCTTCAAACTCTAATGTTTCAGGTACCCGCTTTCGCCAGCTACGTCGACTATTGATATATATATATCCATATCGCTTCTACACTGTCTTCTCGTGCGGTAAGGTGGCTGACAAAGTTCAGGGTTCTTGCAGTTCAACAGACATCGTCATTTAGTGTCTCAGGAAAGACCGACCCCCGACTCACACCAGCGTTTGCATCTAAACAAATCTGCCTAATCATCTAAGACCACGACAGAGGTCAGTGACTTTTCTCTTTTCTTTTTCTTTTTCTCTTTTCTCATAACATAGAGTTTCTGCTATATATTTATGATCTCAGTATGTGTATTATGTTCATTAACTAACTTTGACTTGATCCATTCAATCTTTCGCACTAACATTTTTTAATGAAAACAACCCATAAAATCTGTTTGGCTGTCTGGTGCTGGTGGTAGAAGTAACATCGCGCGTTCACAAATGTACATGGAATACGACAATATAATCGTTAAAAATATCCAGGCACTTGTCTTGCTTAAACTTGGATATTATCGTGGCTGCTGTCAGTCTGTCCCCAATCCTTTCTTCATACTAACACAGACACTTATAACGGAGTTTCGTTGTAGGCACTTTTTTGATGATGGTGGTTCACCATCTTCATTATCTTGCTGTTTGTCACTTTCTTTCCGTTTCTGAGTTAACCACGCTGTCAACGACATCTTGGAAAAGGTTAATGAACTCTTTCCAGTAAGGGAAAAAAACTCACTTCAAGGGAAGTTACTCTCACCTTGTAGCAGACGACAACAATAGGTTAGGCAACGATGTCAGACACTACACTTACCCTATTTTGTATCTGTTCTTCGCCCAAATTTGAAGGGGTCCCCTGGGACCCCATTGACGAAAATTGAAGGGGTCCTCCGAACTTTTAATGCGTACTGTACGCAATTTTTTGCGTAAGCAGAAGCCCTGGCCGTAATACACCAATCGAACAGAAATTTAATAATTAATAAGAAAGTTAAATATTCACGACCATGAGTCACAACAGTAAGCACAAGACTATAGGCCTTCAGTGTCAGTAAATAGATAAGCTATAAACTTCAAATGGCTCTACCTTGATGTTTGTGATGGAACACGGGGATCTGGCGCGTCTGTAAAGGGATGGGGTGGTGTTACCACCCGCCCTTAGGGGAAAGGGGTCCTCTGGCTGGCTCGCTTCGCCCGCTTTCACCCTCGCACTCAGACACCCGTCCGTTCCACACGTCCGCACGCTCACTGACTGACAGTCGCTCTCCTCGCGTGCGCAAAACACACAACTGACAAAACAGCGTACAAAATAAAGGATTATAATTAGACAAGAAAAAACCAATAACAATATTTTAGGTTGACCCAAATCTGAGCACAGACTAAACTTATTCAACTAATCCTAACTAATTGGTACATACGACCGTATCTGTACAAGTGTCCGCGCCTGATGATTTGAAGATGGGTGTGACCGGCTGTACACACCTGCTGTCGTGGAGGTTAGTGTGACTGACTGTCCACACTTGCAGATGAAGAGATAGGTGCGTCTGCTGTGCACACCTGTTGTCGTGGAGGTTAGTGTGACTGACTGTACACACTTGAGAAGATGGGGGTGACTGGCTGTACACACCCGTTGACGTGGCGGTAAGTGTGACTGTACACACTTGCAGACGTGGAGGTAAGTGTGACTGACTGTACACACTTGTAGACGAAGAGATAGGTGTGACTGGCTGTACACACCTGTTGATGTAGAGGTTAGTGTGACTGACTGTACACACTTGAGAAGATGGGGGTGACTGGCTGTACACACCCGTTGACGTGGCGGTAAGTGTGACTGTACACACTTGCAGATGTGGAGGTAAGTGTGACTGACTGTACACACTTGTAGACGAAGAGATAGGTGTGACTGGCTGTACACACCTGTTGATGTAGAGGTTAGTGTGACTGACTGTACACACTTGCAGACGAAGAGATAGGTGTGACTGGTTGTTCACACCTGTTGACGTAACACCGTTGACGCCCTCGCTTGTCGTTGCTGCACCTCTCACCACTCTCATCCACCAGACCGCAAGTGCCAGCAGGTAGCGGTTCGTTCTACGCGGAACGGGCTTCCCTGTCGCAGACCTGCTGCAAGGGTCTGAAAACTCCGAGACCGACGTCTCTGCTTGGATACAAAGGGGAAAAGCCCCGACTAACCATCTACCTCTAACTATATACTAATCAAACACGTGACTCGTCGTCACCCCATCTACCTGTGCCTAACGCTATCGCTCTAATACTAACGCTACTACTGCCTACCGCGCTAATCCCGTACCTACTACATCTGCCACCCCCGACTCTAGTTCCCGATCTCCTCCATAAGTCACGGCGCCCTGTCAAGTCGTAAAAACGGACAGAAAGGTTTCCCCCACTGTCCGCTTTTACTGATCCCCGCCTACCTATAATCACCTACACCCCGCTTCGGCCGGGTTTCTGGCCTTGAACCAGGCTGGTTCATGACAATGTTTGTCTGCGAAAGACTTTAATACTCTTATTAACTAAGAACGCGTTCGTGACATTAGCTAAGTTCCTTCGGGATGAAAGTTTGTAAGTGTAAACAATATTGAGCAACTGTTTAGTTGTCATAACCAAAGAGAAACTCGCGTAGCAAACTCAAGTCAGTGTTGTTGTCCCTGATCTCAGCTGCAGTGTTTTCAATGCATAAGTGTGGAACATCTTCCAAAGTAGGATAGAAGAAAGAAAGGTGAGGTTGGTATTAGTGGAATGTGGTCCACTCCATCGTAGGGGTCCGCACTGAGTCCCATCCACCAACCCGCCCCTCCGCTGTCTATTCTCCGCCCTCTTCTTCCCCGCTGGTTAGCTGGCCACTTCAAGTGCGCCCTGTAAAAATGGATTTTCCTGTACTACATCACTACATGAACTGACAAACTCGGTGGTGAAGTCAACCTACAAGCTGAGGAAAAGGTGCCTTTCACCTTTGGTCCTTTGCCTTCCTTTGCCTTCCATCAACGCCGCCCCTCTCAGCGCCCCTCTCACCTCCCTTCCCCGCCCCTCTGCCGCCCTCTACTTGCCTGCTGGTTACCTGTGGTCACTGCAAGTGCGCCCTGGGATAATGGGGTTTTCCTGTACTACATGTATTGAGAAACTAGCGCGGTGGTCAGTCTACAAGCAGAGAAAAGGTGTCCTGCTAATATCATTTTGTGAAAATGATATTTTTCCCTAAAATTATTCATTTAAAAAACAAACAGCAGGCCATTTTTCCGCCCCTCTCGGTCGCTGCGCCCTAGGCGACTGCCTAGTTCGCCTAATAGGTAGAACCGGGCCTGGGGGGTTCACTCTATTTACTCTGTTACCTTGTCTTATTGCAACTGTTTGCGCCTCTTTTTGCCATTCTCTCCGAACCGCGTTGCGCTGATATGTGGGAACCGTCCGCAATACTCATGTGTAGCGAGCAACGGAGTCTCAGAGCGAGCTCCACCGTGGGTTCCTGCATCGTTCCGCTTCGCTAGAGAACCGGATATAGCAATGTGAAGGCCATGTGAGCATGGTGACGAGTGACAATAAGCGAGAATGATATCTTCACCCACACGTGTCATGCGATACGTTTCCCTTAGTCCGCGCTCCAGTTAAATGCGGACATTAAACACGACAACCTTGAAAATGCCCCGCCTGCAGCAGTCACCCACTTAAAATTCTACTCAAGGAAAATGGAAAACATTTGTTTGGGTTCACTGTGTCTCCCCTCTACTAGGGATACATAGATTTTCACTCCTCGTACTGAATACTAAATGCTTTTCCTTGAAACACTCCTTGTCTCCTAAAAATTAAAAAAAAAGAAGAATGGGAAATTTGTGTTTGACGCTGAACCACTTTGCCGTGGAAGAAAAGTAGGGCCTAAGGGTAGTATTGCGGATTAAAAGCTTGTGCCTATATATGTATATAAATTACTGTTAAAACCCCACTTAAACCGACGGGAATAAGGTTATGCCAGCATATCTGAAGGTAAAGGTTTTAATTTATTACAAACGCTGTCTTCTCAAGTGACGACTGTCTTACTCAAGTGACGATTGATATGTTTAATTACTGCTTAGTGAATAAAATAAAGTCAGCAGCAACGACTTACTCGTAAATCTGTGATTTTTTTCTCAAATTTAAACAAGACATGACAGATCAAAAGGATAGTTTTCTAATTAACAAATTTGAAAGTTGCTTTGTCAACCGTCTGTCTCTAAGAGGTCGCGGTGTTGGCTTCACTGATAATGCGAAGCGCGGGGTAGCGGGACGAGTGACCCAAACTCACTAGCTGGATGGATAACATCAGTTTATTTCTCTTTGTGGTTGCACGACAGAAACCTGAAGTGCCAAAAGAGACATAATATCTTTATTCTTGCTCTGTAGAAACTTTTTTTCCCCTCAAATCCACACTTAGTCATGCGCCTAGTCCACTAATTGATTTATGTTGTTCTGCTACTCAAATGATCAAGTTGAGTCCAGCTCTCCCTCTCTTCAGAGAACCTCTGCGTACAAAACTCCCTCTGCGCTAACCACTGGGGTATCTGCTGCCCCTTGTCAAGTACACCAAGGTGCAAAGCTAAGAAGTGTAACCCAAGGGGACTAACACTGTAACACTAGCGAGTCTGGTTTCGCTCCCCCGCACGAAGCAAAAACACACACAGACAGTCCGACAGGATTCAATCTGGACTCACATGGGCGCTAACAGAGCTCATCAGTTAATGTGACCGTTACACTAGTCTCTCTCATCATCTAATAACTAGTCAGGCAGCTGGGTAAGTCTTTACTCAACACGTAGAGGGTCAGGTAAATATCTTTGATCCCGGTATGTGTTTTCCAACATGCTAATGTTGACTTTGCCTTAAACTTTGATTTGTTGTGCTTGTTGTGTCTGTGGTACGGATTTGTTCCTGAAAAAGATGTTTTATACTGTATTGCACCGATCTCGGACGTATAGCCTGAAAAATTGGAGGATCTACGCTTTCAACGCGTTCGATACAAAAGAGGGGTAAGAGCACAGGGGTAGTTCTACCCCCTACCCAGTCTACCTGCCCTCAACTTGACGATGTCACCAGCCGGAACAAAAGGACTGTTGGCGTATTTTTAGCTTCCTATCTTAGCCAGTCAACCTTATCAGCCGCCAGTATTGATACGAACATCACTCTACACCGGAGCAGCGGGTGATAAACATGTATAAGGAAGGCGGCACGAGACCAGCAGCAAAGTGTCCAGCAAAAGTGGCCACAGTGTAAGTAAAGGTGAAGCGACTGACTGCAGCCTGAGGACATACAAGCGCGTAGACACCCTACAGCCGAGCACGAACAAATGAAACCACCCTGAGTCACCTGAGCTAGCTGTCGTCGGACGACTACATTGCGATAGTTCACAACGATCCGAAACACAGTAAGCTTTTTTTTTATTTTTGCAAATGAGCGGGGAGGTGGGGGGGGGGGCGATAGACGATGTGCCAGCATTTTTTCGGACTGAAGTAGTGTTTTTACGGAATTTAACGGTGTGAGCTGTTGTGGAACTGGTTCCCGTCAACTGAATGCTGGGGAAAAATTTATTCGCGCTTAAAATGCTGGCTAGTTGTGATAGTGTGGTGTGACCATGGCGAGACTAGTGTTGTCCGCTTTTGGTATTTGTTGGATATTAGCTGTCTATTGTTGGAGATTGCCGGGATCGACGTCCCTCTGTAAAACAAATGTTTAAATTTATTGGAAGAGTGCGCATGTCGTGTCAGTGTGGTGTTACAGATGTATTGCGTTCGAAAGTTGGGTTTTTTAAAAACTTTTTTATCTAATGTGATCGATTCAAATAAGCCTTTCGTAATAACCCATTGATTGCCAAGAGAAACTTTGTAATCTGTGCAAAGTCTTATCGATGGAAACTTAACTCAACTCTACTTTAAAGACAGCGGAGGATTACTTATCAAGGACTGTGGGTGTCGCTGACGTCACGCTTCCGAAGTCTTTCCGTTCAATGAGACCTTTACAACAATAACAAAAAAAAAAAAAAAAAAATCAGCGGTTAAACTAAGAAAAAATCTTAAACAGATATATACTCAGATTTGGAAGAGAGACACCAAAAAAAATTGCATGTGTACAGTTGGAAAATAAAACTAAAAATAAACACTAAAAGGGAGAAGTGACACAGGAGGACACCGCACCTGCACACAATACATGGTAGCTCGGGGAAGCAAGTCTATTAACTTTTTCACATAGTTTTACTGTAGCTCGCCCTCTGACCCTGTGAGGACTCCCGCCCCTCTCCTGTTCGTCAGCTACACACCCGGGTCCCGGGGCCCCTCAGCAGAAGCCAAAGCCGAGCAGCCCGTTGGTCACGTGGTCACTGCTCACAGGTTTGCACTCTGGCAGCTCCAAAGGAAAGCTTGGTCCCACCAGAGAGCACAGCTGCGTCACGTGTCCATGCGCTGAAAATGCTTTAAAACAGAGTGGACCAATCAACACATTCTTTAAAAAGCGAAAGAAGACACCGAGCAAAAGAATAAATAAAGTCGGGGAAAATACTTCAGCACCCGTAATCGTCTTTGTATGCAGTGTGCAGGGTGCAGACACAGGGTCATCAGATCCCTCCAGTAGCACTTGAGTCGCTGGGTAGTCCGTACGTCGATAAGTTTCATATTTCTTGGCATAAGGGCTACAGGGAGTTCTCGAAACGAAGTATTAGGAATGAAGCTGAAGTATCTTGATGGTGAAGCAACATTCAAATATGGTTGTAACAGTCAAAACATACAGGCGCTATGTGGTTTATTCTATCGCCATGAAAAAAAGGGAATATAAGCTGACTTTTATAAGGTAAGTAAAAATTTATTAGGTTAAATTTTAAAAAGTTTTACATAACAACAATCAATATCGAAAAATTACTGCTCACGTAATATAATAAAGTTAGCAGCAGCGACTTATTCGTTAAACTGTTATTTTTCTCAAATTAATACAAGACATGATAGATAACAATGGGTCGCCGTGACTCACGAGTGAGCTGTTCTAAAACGCCGCTGCAGGCTTGAACAGCCGCGGGTGGGCGAGGGTAGTGAACGCGGGGTGCGAACTCAAGTTGTGTAGCGAGCAGTGCAGCTTGGAAGTGAGCTACGGTAATAGCAATTCGAACTTGGTGCAGCGGGAAAACGATTCGTCGTGCGTTCCGCAATTCGAGCGCACGCGTTCGTTCGCTCACGGGCGCTAACTCACGTTTCGCTCCGGAACGGCCTGACCGTCATAGGCGCCTGAAAGCGCCCGCGTGGTACGCTCACTTCAGAATGCATCGTTTGAAATAGGTCAAGAGATGACCTGTACCTTCAAATATATTGAAATCACCTGCATATGCCCGTCGGTTTAAGTGGGTTTAAGCTCTGTTAGCGCCCATGTGAGTCCAGACTGAATCCTGTCGGACTGTCTGTGTGTGTGCTTCGTGCAGGGGAGCGAAACCAGACTCGCTAGTGTTACAGTGTTAGCCCCCTTGGATTACACTTCCTGGCGCTCTTAGCTTTGCACCTTGGTGTATTTGCCAAGGGACAGCAAATACCCCAGTGGTTAGCGCAGAGGTAGTTTTGTACGCCGTGGTTCTCTGAAGAGAGGGAGAGCTGGACTCAACTTGACCATTTGAGTAGCAGAACAGCGTAAAGCAATTTTTCAGCTTTTGAGTAATATTGCAGGACAACAAAATGTCTACTGGAGAGATGGTGTACCTTCAATGATGTATTTCTCTGGACTCATTATAGACTTTTCTTATCAGCTAATGTGTCAAAAAATAAGACTGGGCAAATGTGTTTCAATAAACAAAATAAAAAAGTTGCGCGCTGCCCACCTTTACTTAATGGGAGGGAACTCGATTAGAAAAATTATCCCTAAGTCACCCGTAATGATTCACTTCCCTTAGAAAACAGAAGTCGGATAATTTCAAGCCGAAAAAAATGTTGTTAACGGAATCTCTGCTCATATGGGTCAGCAGAATCCCATTATTATAAAAAATTTTAAACTGTGTGGTTCACTGATCCCTTCTTTTCCTGATTTATTTGTTCAACCAGCGTTAAAACATGCTAATTTTAATTGTTATGTATTATCTGCTTGCAGTTAGTCCGTTCGTGGCTTTGTTCAAAAGTCCTCTCATTATCCTTGGCAAGATGCAACTTATTTTCTTCTTGGTTATTGTGGTACGTCTAGTGCCAACAGGTGAGTGTATCTCGTTTTTATCTGTCGATAACAGGCATTTCCCCTAGCATATGACTACACTCTTATTTATTAGTAATAATTGTATATGTACAACGCATGTTTTATGCGGAGTTTCCAAGTATTTCTTCACTGGGTGCCAGTCGTGGTCCGTATGGCCTCAGTTTCTCACTGAGCTCACTCCCACCTACACGCCCGCACCATTTCTTCGCTCATCTTCTGACACTAAGCTTACCCTTCTATACTCTGATTCTTTTACCACCTTTAGGTCAAAGTTAAGACACATCTTTTTAAAACCACAACTTAAACTTCACTGTGACTTTCTCCTGGCCATGAACTTGCATAAAGGTTGTGAATAATTTACTGTGTGTATGAGTGTGTTTGTGGGTGCGCCTGTTGTACACGGGTATGTGTGCATGGATGTTGATGATTTAGTCCCTTCATGCTTTATTTAAAGTGCACTGAGCAAATCTTTGGAGCTTGGAAGCTTATTATTATTATTATTAATAGCAAAAATAATAATACCTCCACTATGTCTGGTAATATCATTAATATGTGTTTGTACGTGCAATTTGCAGGTAGCATGGAAACAGAGTATAATTCCTCTAACACGGCTATCCTACACTGCATATTTCCGGAAAACTCTACGAGGACATATTTTGCAGTTTATTTTTATGACGAAAATGGCAAAACAGGTATATCACATCTCTCTGTCTCTATAGAAAAGATATATGCATATCACTTTTAAATAGTCAATAGTGTCTAATTCTCAAAAAAGTTTTTACAACTAAGTCAACTTTGGTGTAAATACACGTCTGGTGAGTTAATCTTCCAGTAAACCCAGCTGTCGTGAACAGGTACACGACACTATAAAGGGATAATTAGTAAAGGTAATGCAGTGAGGGTAAGGCGATAAATACCCACTTTCCTCATAAAATGGTGGTCCTGAATAAAGTAGTCTCAAAGACAATAAAATAGTTTACCTTTAAAAATACTCTGTCGACTTTACTGTGACATGTTGGATAAAACTTTAGGTCAAGTTATCGATGGATTTAGAAAATAAATAGGCAAAAAAAAAGGTCAAGTTAAGTTGTTGACGTTCCGTAAAATCGTAGATTCCTTTTGTTGTGGCAAATGTAACTTGCATATTTAATGATACTCAACTCAAATATGTTTAAAGATAAAAAGCTACTTCGCTGTTTTCAATACATCCTACAGAGCTGCTGGTGGATTGTGCATGGGAGGGGGACGAGCTTGAGTGCATCCAACAAGAAGGATTCAAGTGCAGGTTACCTGTGCCAAATACTGCAGAAATCGAAGTACCTCAGACATTTGTTACCAGACCAAGCCAGATCGGATACACACTTAGTGGAGGTGACCCCAGCAAAGTCAACTTTTGTCATTTTGTTGAAAACCAAAGTGAGGGACAAAAAGAAAGCCAGAATAAAACTCAGCAAATTAACATAACCGAAAACAATTATGATCACAAAGGTAAACACTAAATACTATGTTTGCATTTCTTTTGAGTTAAGACAAAGATACAAACATGATTTCAAATGCATTTTTCCTCATAGAACTTTACACGAATGATTTATTAATTAAACATTTATATGTAATATAAAGTTACGTATTTTTATGTGTTCTACAAAATAGTTTTGATAGAAGTTTACTAGTTTATGCTTGATGGTCATAGGTAAACGTTTGAATTCAAAAGTAATAGAGCATAAATGTATATATTTACAATGATATAGTTTTGTGCATTGTATGCTACTCTTTTGTATATTCTTTCTATAATTGTTTCTGCTTTTATTTGTCATTTAAACACATGTACTAAAAAACATCTTTCCTCAGCATCAAGTGACTTTCCTGTTTGGGTTATCGGCCTTGTTATTGGAGCAGTTCTCGCCGTTGGAGTGATTGTGATCGTCATTGTGCTGTACAGGAAAATTTGCAGAAGTAAATAAAACTTTATATTATTGTACAGAACATTATTATGCCTATATGTAAATATAACTAACAGTAATACTAATAATACATCATATACGTAGTAGTTAATCGTTTAACAATACACAATAATACTTATTTATTCTTTGAGAAAAGAGTAGGACACTCATCTCTATAATGTTAAAAGGAGACACGTGGTATGTAGTCGTGGCAAACTGTTAAATCTGACGATTTATGACAATTTTGTTTGTTAGTGGTTATCAGCGAATGAAAGACTGATAAGAGTTCGTTTTCCTATCTAGATAGTATTTAATATTGTAGATGTTGATAAGATAATGCTTCCAATGAATACACTAAAGAGGTCACCTAGATCACAGTGGTATTTGCTGGTTTTAAGAAAATGCAGCTGATGAATAGTTTCTGTAAATTGTTTTACACAGTTTAGTAAATGTAATCATTTCTTGTTTTTCAGATTCCCAGATGCATAAACCGTAAGTTAACTGTAGGAAAAAAAACCTGTAGAATTTCGCAATTGTTTTCTCTGGGTTAAACTCTTGTTCACTAAATTATAAAATAGAAAACGTCAGAGTAAAAGTGTATCCTTCTTTAAATCTGAAACAGTTAAGCTTTGTGAGTGCAAAATTATTAGAATAATTCTTTACATTGACATTATCAAACATCATTCATCATTAGCAGCAGTATGAATATTTTTAATATTATTATCATCATAATTTTACATTTGTATGTGCTTTCACACATACCCACATACTGAGATACAAGCATTGTCTTCTAGATTACAAGTTGTTCTTTGTACATTGTCATTCTTATTTCAGAGAGGAATCGGATGAAGAGTCCCCATCCTTGGTGTCCACTGAAAACAGTAGCAGAGATGACAACTCAAGTCGGTCAACTGTGAAAGATCAGTTTTTTTCCTACTCAACGGAGCAGTCGTCTTGTTGATGAGGACAGGGTTTCACTTAATTGTTAATCATTAAAGGACGATTCTGGACTTCATTCGCCAAAAAAGCTGTTATTCTTATAAAAATCTAGATTACTGCTACACTCATGTAGGAGATATCCTCTGGATAATGTACACACACATAAACTCTCTGTTCACAAATAATTCAGTCCTTCCAGGAGTAACAGCCATCTGTGCTTCGCCAAAAATGTTGTACTTAGGCTAATTAAAATCACAATATTATTTGGCAGATTACTTTACTATTATGTTTATAAGTTCATTTGTTTGATATTATTGCTCTCTTTGAAAGGGATAAGTGAGCGGTTGGTGCTATGATTTATAAGTGTACTAGATTAGTGGATTGAATGTACTAGAAACTGGATTTATTGCTCAAGGTGTATGAATCATAGTATTTATGGGTTTTTGTTTTTGTCGAGTTTTGCTAAACCATGTACGAAATGATCAATTAAGTATTGTTGTTATTACTATTTTCCAGTGTCAGTGGTAGCCTTTGGATTCCTTACGCCTTACTATTGCATTCAAGATCATTTAACTTCTTGACACATCAAAAATTGTCATTTTTGTTTATTGCCTAATTGTCATTTAAGCAAGAAGGACTCATTTTGATTTTTTTACTTTTCAATCTTATTGCTCCAATGTGTTTTGATAACCATTTTAAATACCAATTTGCATTGTCTTTCAAGTGAATAAATATTTTACATAACAAAAAATAAGACTTGATCATTCGTTTTCTCAATGCATTGCGAGGCAAAGGTGAGTGTTGATTTTTTTAAAGAATGCTTGGTGTTTCAAATATATTGGCAAATTAAAGACCTTTTTCAGTGTGTCAGGTGTTGTTGCGGCCCTATGGAGTAACAAGAAATAAACCAAACTTATTTGTGTTAAATGCGCAGATCGTGGGAGAATACATCAATGGCCGTGAGACCCTTACAACCCAGCAATCAAGAAAAAGAATATTAATATGCTTGCATCTATTTTTCAACTGTGTATGAATTTATGCTCAGGTGTGTGTGTGTGTGACAGAAAGAAAAAAATAGTTCCTGATAGAATACTGAACAGCTCTTAATGTAATCAGATATAACGTTCAACAATATATATATAGAGAGAGAGCAAAGAATGACAGAGGCCAGTTTTTCTACTAATGTGGTCAACATCTCACCGATTGAATTTTTAAAAGCGTAAAACACTTGTCTGATGATTATGTTTTGTAGAAAAAAAAGTCGATTTAAGAAGGCGATACATTTTTAATGTAACGGTTGTTTTGAATTTTACAGATTTAATTACTTTTTTTCTTATTCTTAATTCCACCCTCCTTGTAAAGATAACACATAAATTCTTTTGTGTGCTAATCTTACAGCGATTATTACTAATATAAATTATATAATAACATACAAATGCTGCACACAAATCCTCCTCGCATCGCTTGAAAAGGGGAGGTCACTAGGCTCATAAAGTGAAGGAGACGTTGACTCAGTTATCTCTCTCATTGAGTGCAACATTGAAACTATGACAATGTTTTTAAAGTAATAAAGAAAGATTTATATAGCAACTTGCTGCTTTCGTAGGAAAGCTCTGTGTTTTTTACAGAGAAGTACACAATCCATGAGGAACTTAATAACACGTGTTACTGTGATTGAGACAAGAGTAACAGAAGAATTTATACAGTGCTGAGAAAAGAAGAAAGGGATGGAACTACACCAAATGTCAGCGAGAGTTACAATCACATCACTCCTCACCTTCACAAGCTACAACGACTACTGACTTCA
The DNA here is from genome assembly GCF_003073045.1 of Pomacea canaliculata. NCBI lineage: Eukaryota > Metazoa > Mollusca > Gastropoda > Architaenioglossa > Ampullariidae > Pomacea > Pomacea canaliculata. Next base: position 15,239,137 of record NC_037596.1, on the reverse strand, counting down.
TAAAATTATCGAATTATGGTGTTAAATTGTTTTCCCTGGTTACGATCTCTTTAGTTAATTAATTTAACAGATTATTAGGAAGAGAAAAACCTGTGGAAAAACAAATACTCCTCGTGTGCTCACACAACGCTGGGCCAAGAATTTTCTCAATATTGCGACGAGTGACACAAGCTGAAATACTTTCGTGAAATACTAGTCCTTGTTCACTTAAATGCTAAGCCATCCAGAACTAACAACTAGTAACACGTTAAGCACAGGCTAGTCGCTGGTGTGTATAAAAAAAAATCAACGAAAGTAGACCAGTGTAATATTGGTTACTCCAAAGCTCATTCGTCTGGTGTGATGGTTTTTGGTTACTGCAGGGCTCATGCGTACTGAACCCAGAATATTGTTTCTTCCTTATAGGAAAGACTTCTCAATCACTGTATTGTGTTTATTTCAATTTAATGAGCTCTAATGAGTGGAAGAGTACAAAGTAAACAAAAGCTACGAGAACCAAACTAGAATCTTTTGAAATGTGCAAAGAGCTTTTTGTAATGACCAGGGCAAGTCACATGATACTTTAAACACAGTGTTAAATGTAGATGTAAGTCACAATTACTTCCTTTTCCGTTTTGCAGAAAAACTGAAACTAGGGAATCCGGAACTACAAATTTCTAATCGGTTGACCTTAAATATTTACACAGTTACCACACTGTCGTGTTTAGTACCGCAGGGACAACAGAAACAGCATCATGAACATTCAGACCTATCTGTGCCTAATGTTGCTCTTCATCTATAAAAATGAAGGCGTTCTCAGCTGTAAGTTTTGTGCATCTTTAATATGTTGTATATATTTATTACTAAACTTTCTTATGATGACTAAGAATGTATCAAATCGTTATGAAACATTTCCGTTTGCTTAATAATGTACTCTTGTTGTTGATTTTGACTTTTCTCTTTCATTTTTGTTTTTGTTATTTTCTTTCCCTTTTGGTTTCTCTTAGTTTGTTTTCTCTCTATGACGGTCGTAGATTTTAAAAATAATTTAAATTGATAAATAATTACATTAGTTAAGATAAACACAACACTTTTTTTAGGATTCTTGACAGTCTTTAAACATTGATTGTCTTGAAGGTACAAAAAGAGATAACAATGAAGCACTCCACGAGAACCTAACAATTCAAGAGAACACACAGGCTGATTTTGTCTACCACCTGAAAGCGAACACCAGTCACACTTTCAACGATACGGCTTTTGTAATTGAAATAAAGTTGTGTGAAAATGAGAAATTTTACGATGTGTGTCGATGCCGGATAATATCAGATAATATCACTGGCGATAATATCAGGTGCATTAATCACAGAAATGTTTCCATGTGTGAGGCTGATAAACACGTGATGCGCTTCTCTCTGCTCGTCAAGCGGACCTACAGTCACATCCTGTGGGAACTCATCAGATTAAATTCACCTCTGGTTGTGTTAAGGAACACGAAACTCCGAGTAAATTGTAAGCAATTCGAAAATGTTTTTATATTTCTTTATGATTAATAACGAATGCACTGAGAACTTTCCTTGAGAGAATGTCGAAGACAATAATCCACAATGAAGACGATGCAGTGCGAGTTGCAACTAAAGACAGTTATTGCACCTACTAACAAAAATGTGTTCGTGTCTACTTTCCTGATCTTTGTTTTATTTTCTTTCTGCTGCTTCTTCTGATTTTAAACAAATGTATCTTAATATAACTTAGTGGGAGAGAGAGAAATGGGTAGAAAAGGGAGAACAGCTACGAGTTTCTTTTGCGCAAAAGGTATGTATAACATTCTAGAATATTTTTTAATACAAAATATCAAAACACACTCACTATATATTCTATTTTTTTCTTATAGACCCACCAAAAGTCACAGGGTTGCAGGTGAATGGACGAGAAGTTAACGAGACTGTCGTGGTTGAAGAGAACCAAGAGGTTAACGTCTCGTGCTCCTTTACCAACGGAAACCCTCCTGTCACCGTGCGACTGGTGAACGAAACAGGAAACACACGGAATTCTAACAAAAATGAAGTAGGGCCTCTCGTGATGTCTCTGGGAGGGTTTGGCTGTCAGGACGTCTGGCCGGTCATCACGTGTGAGGCACTGGGCTCAGAACTGAAGAGATCTGTGACCATCCTTGTCAGATGTAAGTATCATATAAGGTAGTAGGGTATCAATTCCTCAATCATTTTTGCTGTTGTTAATATTTTAAGTCTTCAGCAATTTCCTCACGGGAAATCAGGAATTAGTGTTGATCATATTTTTCGTGAGTGTAGAACTTTTAAACTGAGGTCATAGTTAAATAACGGTCACGTTTTCTGAGTCGATTGATTTGTAATCTGTTGGCATAGGGTTAGGGTTAGGGTTAGCAATGTAAGAGTTATGTTTAAGAGGTATATTTACCGAGCAAGAATTTTGTCGTTAAAGGAATAAAATGAAAAAGAAAATCCTGTAATATTTCATGTACCCTACCACATATTGCAGCGCGTTATGACTTCTAAGACAGTTTGTGATCCTTCATACGGTAAAATCTTAATTGACACCAGTCATGATCAAATACAATATGCAGCAACACAAGCCAACTTAGGTAGAATGTGTAGGCTAAAAAAGTTACTGTTACTGTCGCTAGAACCTAGGGGTAGCGGTTGGGCTGAGAAACATTCTGATACGGTTGTACTTGGGAAGAAATAGCTGAGGACAGGTAAGTAGCGACTTCCCAAGGAAACACAAGCATTCAGAGATGAGTGTCCGAACTTGACGGGCGTGGGAAACAAAAAAGATAAACTGTGCACCGTTATTTCAGTCCGCTCCCTGATCGAGTAAGGAAGCAGATGATTAAGATACGCGAGGTAAATCTGTCTCTTATAGGAGGACAGAGCTGTAACCGGATGATGGTGGAGAGACAAAAAGTAGAATGACCTTTTCTATCATCTATTTTTGTTACTGGCGGCAAGCCTTACTATAATAGCAATACATTCAATGGTTCTGTCGATGCCTGCTAGTGGTAATGCAACTGTGTGGAAGGACGAATGGTTTTACTAACACACCCATTCATAACAATTGAGCGTTCTTTCAACGAGCACAACGATTACCCGAGGCTGTCCAGATTATGTTATTTTTCTGTAGCTGTAGTTTCAAAACAGCATCAATAAATTGCAAACATCAGTAAAGAAAAAAAAATACGCAATATCTTCTAGACCAGACCTGGGCAAACGCCGGCCCGCGGGCCGGATCCGGCCCGCCTCCTGTCTCTGACCGGCCCGCCCGCTGGCCGCCCACCAGTAAATATACTATATATACAGTATTGGGTAAAACTGAGTTAACTATATTAGTCCGGCCCTCTAGAACCATCCCAGTTTCTCATCCGGCCCTCTAGAACCATTCCAGTTTCTCATCCGGCCCCTTGGGAAAATTAATTGCCCACCCCTGTTCTAGACCTATGTAGCACTCTCATAAAATCAATCAGAATACTCGTTACACTATAAAAAAATATGCAGGTATTCACACGCCTACACACACACTTACACAGTCATACAATCTTGAAAGATCTCACGGTCCTTGCTCATAAATGCCAGTCGTCAATGACTATACTCACAGTTTTGAACATACTCCAGAACTGTCGTCCTTCAACATGCCATCAAAGAGAATCCCGAATAACACAAAGAACACAGACACTCCAGTTTCTAAATCCGAGAGTCATCCCTCGAGGGGCATTCTCTTCGTCGATCAGGTGATCAATCGGTTTGAGAGGCTCTTGATGATGTACTGACGTAGGCTTGTTGACAAGTCCTCTCACATCGACATCACGGTCGACTTTAGTTCGCTGGTTGTTTACACTCACACTGCACGTGTATGGTCGAGTTAGCCTACTGCTTCGTGGTGAGGATCCCAGTGCTGCTGCGTTGGAGGATCAAAGGCGACTGGATGGTGAAGTTTTTGGAGGCTCAGACTGGTAAGCATTAAAACCTGTAATTCCATTTTACGCTGTACTTTCTATTTGAAACACTATTTATCCATACATTTGCACTCTGTCAATTCTGTACAAAAAAAATCTCAGACTGTGTACAGAGTTTTCTTATAATAACGCAAAAAAGCGATAAAGATAATAATTACCGTCCCTCGTCTAGGCGAGGATAAACAACAGGGATCAGCACCTCCATACAGAGCGTAGATTGATACCAATACACTACTTTTCACGATCCCACCTAGGTGAGATGTGGAGGTCTCAACTCAGGTGCTTCTTTGTTTGGTGTTACGGGTCTGATAGAATTTTTTTACCTTTTATTCCGCCAAAGTTTAGGGTAAGATTACTCTTGGCATCTCCGTTAACCCTTATATTTCTGACTTCCTCATGCATGCTCACATTCATTCTTTTCATGCATAGAGCTGTGTCACAAAGGAGTTAACATAACCAGAAGAACATAAGGTCACGGACTGATATCTGACAAAAGGCTCTTGATAGCATCGTTGATATCTTTGTAGTTTGCTTGATTGCATACATTAACATCTCCTAATGTATATAGTTGCTGTGACGAGTTTTTTATCCTTAATTTTGATTCATTCTTTGTTTATACATCGTTTATTTACTTGACACCATGTAAAAATTACATATATTCTTGACCGTCACCTATGAAATCGGCGTACATATCTTTCTGTCATTCGACTTCAGTTCTCTTGTTTGAATCTCTATCGTATGACATTCAACTATTACCATCATTGTATTCATCGTGCAGTTAATACTTAGTACGATAATAAATGTGAAATTAGCCAGTCAACATTTTATCTTTTCAAAGACTGGGTGTTTAGAGTGATATTAGTTATATATTCATGTTCACTTACTTTACAATTCAAACATTTGAATCACGTATCCACCGTTCAGTCAAGAGATGTTTTAGCATGTCTGTCTCCTTGCATTGATCACGTATACAAACATAAGGTGCCAAACAAACAGATACTTTATTAGAATATGCATTCGAATTTAAGTAGCACTTACTGTTTTAGTCTCATTTTCAGTTATTTATTACACCTTGTTGAATTGGGACACCGGTAACTGCTACGAACATGGCGCCTGAACTTTGATCTTTTCCTAGCTACGAACGCAGCTACCTGATTGGTGTGATTTTTTTTCCATTTTAAGGGGAAGTAATCAATAGTGGAACAATTTCTGTTGCAGTAGTTGCCTCCCTTATGTAGTCATTGTTTTTCAAGCACCGCAATGTGTTTTATGATGCGACTCGCGAATATTTGCTCACCTGTAACCGTAGTGTAATTATACCAGGCTGTTGGGACTTACGAATTTATGACGAACCTTAAACGACGAGCCAACAAAGTAAGAACTCGTTCCTTTCCTTCCTCCTACAGACACAAATAGACAGAACTTAAACATTCGGAGAGAATTAATACTTGAGCCAACTGACACACATCAAACACCTAAACCAAGAGTCTATTTAACTGGTTAATCCACTTAACAAAAGAGGTTTTAATAAGGATATTTGAATGTAGTTCTAGGACTGAACATAAATGTCTTTAATACAGTTGACAATAAATGTGACGGGGTCACAAAATGAACATAAAAGTATAATCACCTACAAGGAAACCAAGGCTGTAGTTTAATCACTACTTCAAGGGCCGACAGGCAAGTGAATACAATTCGCCATCAGACGACTAGATGCTCAGTCTGAAATGTCATTAGCATACTGTCATCTTCCACCTTCGTACTTAACACTACCAACTGAAGACACACATGCAGCATCTTGGGATTCATACACTCAAAACTGCTAGGGAGAGACGAACCCACACACTACATTTCCTGCAGCTCTTCTAGTTACACGTAAAGACATGGACAAAAGCATTTACAGAAGGAGCGAGCTTCAGCCCGTCTAATACCTTTTGAGTGACTCCAAGTATAGTGTTTACAGCCATGAATTCAATTTTGTGCATCACGAATTTTATTAAAGCATTTATCAACAGTTTAGTAAAACTGGGTGACATGTTTGTGAAAGTCTCTTTGTTAATGACCCTGAAGCATTTTGGCATTTGAATATTTGAATCCTAAATCTTGACCCTTCAGCAAGACACACGATAAATACAACGAATTTTACAGAAACTTGCAAACAAATGTTTTAACTATAAGCTAACCCTTCTTGATCATGGAAAGTACTGTAATGTAAAACCAGGATGCAATTGCTGCTTACAGATTGATTGCAGATGAGTTCTCACCAGACTGAGATTAAAGACAGATACAGAATGCAGGTAAAGTGTAAAGATCTTAAAGAAAATTTCATTGTGTGTGTGTGTGTGTGTGAGGTAGAGAGATTCTATTTCATCAATGTACAATTCGGCATTGCATACTATTGTTTGAGATTTTTTCCTCGCTACTTTGTGTTTCGATTTCTCTTCGTAAATCGCAATTATTATTCATTTCACTGGTAGAAGTTTCTGAAAAACGTCGACGACGACGACGACGACGACGAGGACGACGACGACGACGACGACGACGATAATTTATAAAAAAATTACTTCTATGAAAAATTTATAAAATGAAACAGGGTAAAGCAAAAACTACAACAGGAAATATTCCCAGTTTTATTGACAGGCTCAAGCGATAATGAGCTTAGCAGCGTGCAATAAACACTAGGATAGCGGTCGTATTCACTTTAGAGTCTGATAAGTTAAAGGAACTGTTTTTTTACATCTGAAATGGAGTGTGGTTTGGTGTCATTGATTTGTACTTGATTTTGCTGTTTTTGTGCAGTTTTATTCTTTTAGCCGTCTTGATCCGTATTTTTGTTTTCTTTTAGCATTTAGTAATGCAGTTCCAGCTTTCTATGCCAGTCAATGTTTCACGAGACTGTTACACGACCGATTCAGGAAAGAATCCCTTACTCATTCCGTTTCCAGGTTAAAACAAATCAACACTAGTAAAGTCTCTCCGATTCGATGAACCAAGGCATGCGTTCGGAAAATATGTCTCAAACCTAACTTGCATTCTTTGGGATCAGTTACTCGCCAGACACGTGATGATTGTCTCAAATAGTTTCAGATCACTTTAAATCTTTATGAAACAGATAAATTTATAAAGAGGTTTATCAATGGAAGTGAACAGGGTATTGATAGTTACTAAAAATGGGATACAATAGGGGAAGAGGGAATAAATGGTGTCTCTCTTCTTCCTGGTTATTCGATACTCTTCAAGTCTCTATTATTTCTTTCAACATATAGAGCTATGTGCATATTCATATATGTATGTAATCGAACGGATAAAACAAAATTAAAATGTTTACGAAAATTTTGGGTAAAAAATCTTGTCAACGGGTAAAATAAGAAAGAAAATTACACATTACCAATATTACTAAAAAAAAAAAAAGCTTAGTGGAGAAAGAACAATGAAACAAAACAAGTATTAGTTACAAGTGGTGCATCATCACAAAGTACATGCTTTACCAATTTTTTTTCTAAAGACTTGTGTGTTCCTCAAAGATATTTATTTATATATATATTTAAAACGGAATTTATAATGTGCACAATAGAAATAAGACGGTATTTACTTATAATACCCGGTGCAAAATAAGGAAACCAACCAGAGAATACGAAACTAGCTACATCTGGATTAATCTCAAATACATGAAGACGCATCAAGCCCTTTTTCGTCCTCATTCTCTTGACCAGAAGACAAGAGATAACATGAAACGACCATGCTGCTTGATAACTCTTTTGCTCATTTTACATGAGAATGGTAGAAACAGCGTGTTTGCCTGTGAGTACTCTACTTTTTAGAAGATATAGTGCTTAGCCATTCATTTTCTCTACTACGATCATTGTATATGCTTTAATGGTTAATGGACAATACCGTTGTTATTTCAATCTCTTTAATAGTTTTTTTCGAGCCCATTAGCTTTTGAACATTATCGCTTCCATTATTTTCTTTCTCTTCTATTCTTTTGTTACTAACTTACGGCGTGTAATGACACAAAGTAAAACAATTACCATCCCAACTAAAATATTATTTTTTACAAAATAATATGAATTATTTTGTCAAGGCCAGTTAATTTAACCAGAATTTTGTAATAAATTTGTTGCAGGTGGGGGAATGGGAACAAATCAGACATCTCACGAAGAGGTCACAATTAAAGAGAACACACAAGCTGACCTCAGATGTAATTTGAGAACAGAAAATAGTGAGACCTCCAAGGAATCAGCTTTTGTAATCGAGATGAGGCTGTGTGACAATGGGAAATATCATGATGTTTGCAGATGCCGCTGGCTCCCTGACAAGGATGCCGTGTGCAAGAATCAGAGAAATGTTTCCATCTGCGAGGCTGACAACAATGAGATGCGGTTCTCTGTGTTTGTCAAGCGGACCTACAGTGACATCCTGTGGGAACTCTACAGATCGAATGCCACTCCAGTCGTGATTAAAAAAACCAGACTTCAAGTCATGTGTGAGCGATTAAAATGTTTATTTTCAGACACAGATAGAACTTTTAGTTATAAATGCAAAAGCATTTTCTCCTTAACATTGCAAGAAAAACATTATAAAAAGCTATTGATTCCAGATTAAGTAAACAGTAGATTGAAGCTAAAGTCATTAATGGATGCTTTTTTCTTATCCGTCTCTGTAAACATGACATTCTTTGTTTATTTTTTGAAACCTGAAAAAGATTATTTGTAAGATATTTATGGGGAAACTGTACAAGGAAAGAAGAATCGTAATGCAAATTGTTCTGCATAAAGTTTAAACTCATATATAAGGTATGCAGGTATGTATACAGTATTAGTATTAAGTATTACAGAATGAGATTTCCAGGAAATGATTATTTGCTATAAATATGAGTTTTAATATTCTCTTATATATACTCTTTAATGTGTTTTTTTAGTAAAATATATATGCATTTAGTCGATAGCTATTTTGCACAATCACAAGATTTCAGTCATAATATAACTGTCATATTCAAATCGGCTCCATTATTGTTTTCTCATTGGTGAGCTTGCATTGCAGATTTTAAGCATTTCTTCTCAAGATACAGACAAAAACTATAACAGTCTTATTCAAAAACTCACATTTATGTCTGTGGAACAAAGAATATGTGTTATTCGCTTTTTCTTTCTCCTTTATATCTCTTTCTCCTGATATTTTTTTCTCTCTCCCTTTCTGTGTTGGCGTCAGATACTTATTTCAATAATAAGAGTTTTCACCAACAACATTTTACAGCAGAGAAATGTCAAGCCTTAATGTATCATACGGATAAAGATTGCATGAGAATAAAGCACAGTAGTTTCTTGCATTATTCTTTTCCCACAGACCCAGCAAAGGTCACAGGGTTGCAGGTGAATGGACAAGAAGTTACCGAGACTCACGTCGTTGACGAGAATCAAGAGGTTATCGTCTCCTGTTTTTTCATCAATGGAAATCCTCCGGTTACCATTCGACTTGTAGACAGCACCGGACAAGCACAGAGTTCGACAACGCATGGAGTCGAACCTTTGGTGATTTTTCTTGGAGTGTTTCGCTGTCAGGAGGTCTGGCCGATCATTAAGTGTGAGGCTACGGGTTCAGAACTGAACAGATCCGTGGCCATCATTGGCAGATGTAAGTATCATACTAGGTAACATGCCAACGACACTGTGACAGACAGACAGACAGACAGACAGACAGACAGACAGACAGACAGACAGACAGACAGACAGACAGACAGACAGACAGACAGACAGACAGACAGACAGACAGACAGACAGACAGACAGACAGACAGACAGACAGACAGACAGACAGACAGTTTTTATTTACTCATTTTCTTTTCCCTGATTACTTTTTCAGGTCTGCCTCAGTTGTTTCACACTGATAGTCACCTCCAAGATTTGACAAGAGTTTTAGACGAAGGTCTGACACTTGGACTGAGATCCTACACTGGTGTCATCAGTAAATGTGTCATGACAAAATTTCCCCCGAAACCTAACACCAAGGAAGTGGCGTGTGGCTTGAGTGGAAGTGCCCCAGACTTCATATTAACCCTTAACCTTACTACAGAACCACCGATTGAAGAAGGGATTTGGATGCTGCGTGTTTTTACAGACCTCGGGGATTCAAACATAACCTTTGTACTCACCAATAAAACTTCTGAAAGTGAGTACCTCTTAAAATATTTGTTTAAGTAAGTCAACATTTAATAATCTCTATTTTCATAAAAGCCTTTAGTTAATATATTTGGTAATCATATAATAAATATTTGTAAAGGGAATGCAGTGCGTAACATGTAGAACTCATAAAGTGCATGCTTCTTTCACAAAGGCCATATGTATTTATGCTTTACAGATGGTATTAGTAGAACAATTTTACATTTTTAATTTGTAGGGATCAAACAACCGGATAGTCAAAGTCCGCTTTATAACATTGTTGTATGCGATTTATTTTGTTATGCAATGAACAAATAACTTTTATGTTGTTTTAATTACACCGCCTCTATATTTTACAAGATTTTATGCCTTCTTACAGAGGTAAGCATTCAAACGTTCAAGCGAATGCTTTTATCTGTAAATTACTGCCACACTAGAGGGCATTTATAGAACTTGCTGAATAAAAAGTATATCTTTATCAGTCATTAGTAAGTTTTTTAAACTTTCCTTTTTACAAGATAAGAGAGAAGCTGGTATTTTGGCTTTCAACTTGCATATGAAGTTTTCAGATATGTTTAACTAAGTATAAATTATCATTTTATGACTCTTACTTACAAATAAAAATAAATAGAGAAGTTTGGAGGTTAATATGGCCTGTCTACCCTTATTTTGTTTTTCTATCACATACTTTTGCCCAGTTTTTATTCGTGTGATATGTCTTTCGCTTTTACTGAATGTCAGTAGGACATCGAAAATATAGTTTCTAAGCTAATCTTTAGTTTAAATGCTAGCGCGAGTAAAGCGCTAATATGCCATGTATGCCAGCAAGACTTACATATTTATAAGTATGCAGTACATAATATCTATAAAGACATACGTATTACTTCCTACTCGCCAGTAGCAACTAAACTCATGGTTTAACTTATCTTTTTGGTAGACTGCTTTTAACAACTTTCTTTCTTTTATCATAAATTTAAAAGGTAGTTATTTGACCAGAGCTCTTGGAAGTGTTAGAGACCACAGTTTCTACAGCATCGTGCTGTTTTAGTTGTTTACGAGCTTTACTGAGAAGCGAAATATAAATGGACACACTTTCGGACATTCCCGAATCTATTTTTAGTTTTAAGTTCCATGTGACGCAGCACAACCAGTTGAGTCATCCTAGTGAGTGAGGATTTTGCCCTTTTCACAGCTACCTCTGTCGTGTTAGGCTGTTGCTTGCAAAAACCGGTTACCATTTCTTATTCTCAAATACTAAACGCATTTTAGCAAAATGAAATCGGACATTATTTCTAAAAGTGAGAGTTGTGCAAGCATCAGTCAAATTTAATAAGCCACTCGTCCTACTTGACGTCGGGGCAGACGATTGTTTTGACACTAGCTTCGACAATTCTGTGTGAGAGAATATCGAAAACTGCAACAAGAGCTTTCAACAAGTGGTGAGTATTACAGTTTTTTTTTAAAAAAAGAATTAATATAATGTAAATTAGTGAAACTCTTGAGTCTACTTACCGATCCGTTAACGTGGATTTTTTATTCTGAGATACTTTTGACCATACTTAAGAGTTTTTAATCTCCTTCACATACATATATATAAGCAGCCTCACATATACCATACATATAAACATCACATAAGAATAAACGTCGTATGCTTTATACACAAACATACACAAGTAAAAGGACAAGTCTTCCCTATGCTCCACTGGAGGTGAGAAGAAATAAAAAAGACAGAGGAAAAGTAATACATGTATGTTTAAACACTCGTGAATCTATGATTTTCACAGAAATGATTGATAAGTTTATAAAAGGCGATAAACTTACTAAATGCTTAAAATTATAGCAATATAGTTTTATTAATGTGCTATTTTAAGATTTGCGCCTTCAAAACATTTAGTGGTAATATCAGGAAAATACAAGATAACAAACATCTGAAAATGCGCTGCACACATACAGTCGGCCCTAAATGATATGACTGTGTATGACCTGCAGCGTTATCAGACAACACGATAGGTCAAGGATACATTGAAATGTATCTATGCCGAGGGTTGTTTACAAATACACACAACGCTTCGAGTCCTTTAAGTTGCTGTTTATAACGATACGCATTGATTGTGGATTAACATTTAATTTTCCTTTCAGTTATCGGTGTGTGCGGAACAGTCAACTACATGGTACAAACCATATTAAAATGAATGAAATTCTCTGCTTCTTTCTGCTGCTTATTGGTTCTGTCCAAGGTAAGTATAGACTACAAATGTGATCTTCAAACTAATTTGCTTTCACTCTTTTTTTTATTTTTTGTTGGTTTGTTTTGAAAAGATTCTAAAATGTCCTGGTCACACTTTCAAACTAATAGAAAAAGAGACTGTGCTGTGACTTGAGTAGCAAATCAAAGAATGTGTATTTGGAGTCTGTTGGTTGTTCATTCATGCATATCTGGTCAGTCAAGTAAGAATACGAGGTGTCAGGCTGCAGTGACATGTCAGGATCCCCCATGTCAGCTCTCACACTGATCTTACAGATAGAAACTAAGTGGCTCAACGGGAAGAACCGGGTCATAAGATACTGTTTTAATATTCTGTGGAAAACTATGAGAAATATAAAATAAAAATACCGCACTCACCGTGCACTTCTCGCGATAACCTTCGACCTTGTACCTATTTGCTCTAGCAGAGACACTACCCGGTTAAATACAGATTAGTTGAAGTTTAGAGAGAAGGCACACATCTTTGCGATAAAAACTTGTGTTTAACTGTTTACTGCCTTGCTTTCGGTGACTATTTGGGCGGGAAACTAGAGGGATTTCACCCTGTGAGGGAAAAGGGAGATGAAAGAAACCCGAGTACCAGGAGAACAGATGTCCGTACAGTGTCCCAAGACATTTTATGTATTTATGTGTGTTGCAGCAAACATCACAAAAACAGAGTGCATTTCATCAGAAGTAGTGGCTTTAAGATGCATTTTCCCGAAAAACTTGAACACTACGCGGACAGATTTCACGGTCTACTTTCATTCTGCCGATGGAAAAGCAGGTAACCTTTTATTTCTGCATCTCGATAAAACTCATACAATAAATACTCGCTGTTTACATTAATTACATTTCGTGAAGTAGTAATTACATAGTCATCTAGTCTTTCTGTCTTCCGGAAGTGAGACTTAGAGACCGAACTCATCCCGTAGCCAGCTGTTTATTGGGAAAGTGATGTCCACGCCAGCTTTCGTACTGTTTGACATTCCTAACTTTTAAAGATGTCAGGTAAGATCAATTGAAGACAAATAATTTCCACCTCACGGGGATGGAAATGATGGTTTATTCGAGGACTCATATTATGTAACTACTTGGCTATTCACTCAGTAACAGATGCGTTTTTATACTGTTACTGGCCTTTAGTTAGACCTCATCATAAAGTGATATTAATGTCATCTGATTTTTTTGTATGATGTGAATATTGTTAAAAGAATCTGAAGTTAATTTGCGTCAGTTTTGCAAACATTTTTTAGAAGAAATTACCATATTTCAAATAATCACGTTTCCATGAATTACACAGATTTGCTGGTAGACTGTGCATGGGTAGGTGACCAGCTTCATTGTATCGAACAAGTGGGCTTCAAGTGCAAGTGGCCAGTCTCAGACGTTGCTGACATCAGTGTTCCCACCAGATTTTTAAGATTTTCTGGAACATATAGTTGTATTCCTGAAGGTTCCAGCTCTGAAAACACCATATCATGTAAATTTTCCGAGAACCAAAGTGAACGACAACAAGAAAAAAGCCAGGATGAACATCAAAGAGAAGGCGATCTCAAACAACATGGTGACAAAGGTATGAGCTAATTATTGGCATACCAAGGTCTGTCAGATGCTCATTTTTTATAACTGATTGCCTTCAAAAACATGTTAAATCCTACCAGGAAAAAGCCTCATGGACAAAATTATTGGTCTTAATGATATCTTAAGAATTTATCTGTGCTTGTGCCTTAGGCATAGTAAGGATTGTTCTATGTTCATATGATGACTATACCCATTTCTGTTATACCATTTTATTGTTTTTGATGCTTTTATCGTTCGTGCTTTTTCATTCTTGAGAGTGACACATTAAAAAAATGTCCTTCATATTTCTGATCTTTTTGTTCCGTTGAAACAAAAACATCACAGAGTATCCAGTGTTTCCATTTTAGGCTCGCTTATTTATTAAAATCTATATATAAGCAGTGGTCCATGATCTGAAAACACATTTGAGTCACCTAATAATACACCTTTGAAAATTATAAGTAACACATATAATTATTTCATTTTTACATAATATTGTGTGTTTATTTGACTGCAGTTTACATTTTTGTCTAGTTTTTTAAAAAAATTTCTTTAAATACATACTAAAAGATGCATTTTTTTTTCAGGAGCAGGAAGCAGTACTGAAGAGACTCTCGGCATTGTTTTTGGAGTTGTTGCACTTGTTCTATTGGCCACGGTCGGCGTTGTTATGTACAAGAAGTTTCTTAACAAAAGTAAATATTTTTTACTTAGAGTAAAAGATAGTAAATCTAAACAATAAATTATTTTAAAGTTATAAACAAGTGATATAAAATACTCTGTTTGCAATTCTACATTTAGTACAAATTAACTAAAATTTACTCACGAAGTTTGATATCAATAATTATTATTAGAAATTAAAGATCGTTTGCAATTTAAGTAATTTTTAAAATGCACAGTTCTTTACCAGAAAGAATTTGTTTTAATTTTTAGAGATAAAGTCGAGTTTGTAACTTTATTTCTAATAACCAGGTGTTCGGTTGAAATTCAATGACGAAAACGACTTCTTTGTTTGCTTGTTTCAGATAAGAATATTCGCAAATCGTAAGTTATTCCTCGGTAGTAACATTTTTACAAAATGTTTAAAACATGCTGGTGGTAGAGATAATATTTATTAATTCGCCTTACTTTGACAGCCCGTCTTCCTATACATGATATTATATGCTTGTTTCATCTTAGGTAAGATTAATAATTGTTATAAGTATTTATTACATAATTTGTAAAGCTTTTTATGTATAATGTAAAGGGATATTATTTTATTATGATCTGCAAAAAACGCGCAATATAATAAATTCTAACGAGCATTTATTCAATTATAAACGACAATGTATAATATAAACAACACCTTCTATAACTTATAAAAGCATATGCGCTTGTTGAAAAATGAATGCTGATGAATGCGTTGGTTTGCAACAACATAAAATGTCTGGGCATTTCGGTTTTGCTTATTCACTTGTTTACACTCTTTTATTGTTTTTGTTTTTGTTTTGTTTTTTTTTTTGTTTTTTTTTTTGTTTTTTTGTCTTTTCAGAAACAGAACAGCTCAACACGATGAATACTGTTCGTTCCTATTAACTGAAAACAAGAGAAAAATTGAGGAAACAAAATACTTAGCACCGCCTTTTCCTTTGGTTTCCTCTCGCCAGCGGAGCTCCTCATTACGAAAACAGTTTGAAGATGACAATAATTTAGAAATAACAAGGACAATTGTAAATGAGAAACGGAAACAGCGCTCAGACACATTGTGACTTCAACACAGTAAAAATACATGCAATTGTTTCTGGGTATTCACCTTTTGTCTTTGGTAATCTTTGTTTTCACTAACTCTGAAGATGGTAAAAGATGAATGACACTACTCAGAGACACAACACGTGATCCAACTTGTTATTTTTATTATTTACTGATATCACTACTTGATAATTTAAAAAAATATTTGAATAACCGACATTACAGTCAGTTTACTTGCAAATGGCAAGGTACTTTTTTACAGTGTCACAAAAGATAAGAATATCAGGAATATTATGTCTAACCATTCTCTTTTCTGTTGAGTGAAGGGTGACAACTCTTGCAACTGTGGGGCATATATTTCTCATCATATAATTGACCCATTCTTTAATAAGACTAGAACCATCATTTGGCCTTTATATAAATAATGAATAAAAAACCAGATGGTGTTTTTATAGTTACTTAACAGTCTTACCTGGAGGACCCAACATAATATAAGACATGACAGTGACCAGAAAGTCCTTTTTGTAAGTGAGTGAAATTTTTTCTTAACAAATTGTTTGAGACTAAATTTTTCTACTTAGGCAAGTTGGAGTAGATGAGAAAAGATTTTTTTGCACTGGTTTTGTCATCAAAAGCTATATTGCTTTCTACTTGATATCCCAGTACACTATCTGAGCATGTATAAACCTTAAGTAAAAAATAAATGTTGCTTATCACACAGTTAGCACACCATAAACTGCTTTTTGTGTACAATAGAGTTTCAGCTGCTTTTCTTAACATTAGTCCTTTTGCAAACTCTTCTTTTACCAGCGTATCTCTCCCACACTTTAACTCAATGGTAGCGGACTATGCTGTATTTAATAATAAACTAAGCGGAGGTGCCCCAGAGTTCAACCTAACCCTCCTTTTTCTCTGTAGAGTCAAGGATTAGAGAAAGGATTTAGACGGTACACAACATAACAGAGCTAGGCAGCTCAAATATTACCTTTCCACTCATTAATAGCACAGGTCAATGTAAGTATGATAAATAAATTGCTTACATGTATACATTTTTTACTTCATGAAATAAAACAATTAGCATTTTATTATTTTAATTTATTCTCTTTATCTTCAGCATGTTTGAGCTACAAAACATTAAGTACAAATTCACTATCTTTCAAGACTGTTGAGAAATTAATTATTAATTTTGCTTCAGTAAGTTGTATTTCACATATAAGTGCAAATTTTAATATATATATATAATTGTGTAGGTCTGCAGGACCAGCTGCCACAGAATGTCACAGTGTAGTTGACCGCTGGTACAAAAACTTTAGAAAAAGCAATATGTCTTTCACAAAAAATCATTTAGTTTGCACTATTTCAGCATGTGCCGTCTACAGATACTTCTTTCACCTGTTTTGAAGAATAATTTTTATAGGATGGTCTTTGTTGAATTTGAAATTTTTTTATTCCTTAACCCCGTGGGGAGGATGGAGAAATTCTATAGACAACTAGTAGTCTACTACGACTAAGCTTGAAGAAATATAGGCAGATAAAAGATAAATGAAACTAAATACAAGTAAATATAAAACAGTGAAATATCACAAAGGAAAACTTAACAATAATTATAATGATGGCTGAGATATTAGCGTTAGCATGGGTTAACTATAGTTGTTACACAAGTAACACATCAAATCAAATCAAATGAAATCAGACTTTATTGTCTGTCGAGGAGACCCAAGACAGAAATTTGTCTTTTGCTCACAAGGGCAGGTATACATACTCATACAGACATTTAATACACACAGTTATATATATAGCTATACACAGTTGGTATTAAAGATACATTGTCATGGTAGGTTGGATCTCCCATACATACTCAAACACACACACACACACAGAGTCTGCAGTAGTACAATACAGAACAACTTTATCGATCCCCAGAGGCACTTGAGAATAATGGTTAAGTTCAAAGTTGAGCATCTTGTCATAAAGGTTAGGTTACAGAACAAAGTACTCAATTTACTTTACAAAATGACTAACAAGCATCAAAGGCAAGAAAAGAATTTTAAAATATTTCAAAATTGTACACTTTTCCCTCTTATACAGAAACTTTAATAAATGGCCAAAGCTCTCATAAAATACCAGCACAAAATATGTGAAAACGAAGAAAAAGATAATACACCAGGAGAAACAACAGCGCAGAAAAAGACAGAAGAATGAAAAAGAGCGGAGAAGAAAGAAAACACAGGCACACAGACTATTTCCTTAGTGCACTGTGCGAAAAACTGTCGGCAGACTGGTACGACTGGAGACGGGGAAGAAACAATTTACTATGTAGGTTATATCCGTGGCACGAGGAAACCAACAAAACCAACAGCAAGTAAAAACTCTCTCGCTTCACAGGCACGCTACGGGGGTAAACCACGTCTCCAATCAGAGTGAAGGTCATCTCGCATTGGCACAGATCACCGCGTGACATCTACTCAAAGGAACTCTACCTCTTTTATAGGCCTCTATATAAATAATATTTACTAACAAAAATACACAATAAAATGTTAAAAATAATTCGCTTATAAACATACATCAGTTAATCCTTCATACTATCTAAGTAAAATGAATTTTGATTAGTCATTCAGCACTTATGCTCAGCCCCTAAGTGGACTGATATCCCTATGTCACCATCTGTGACAAAAGAGCACTTTCCTACTAGATTCAAGCTTGATACACTTTAACATAAGCAATCGGTCAGCAATATCTTGTACATTTAGCAACACAGAACAGTCTAACCGTGTTAAAACTGTTGTAAAAAACTAAATAAGTAAAACAACGGAGTCAGGCAGAGCAGCATTTCAGGTGTCACATATACAAATAAGGTAAAGAAAAGATTTGTCTGAATACTTCATTTTAAGTTTGAGTTGTGTATCCAGGAAAAGAAGAAGCGAATGTGACAGCAAGCTAAAAAAAGATACATGGATACATACGCCAAAATAATGGCAAGATGGCACAGACATTACAGTGCAATAAAAAAATCTCTAGAAAATTCTCAAAGACAACAAAAACAATCCATAAACATAAGTAATAATGTAACAGTCGCGATTGAACCGAAAGGTGGTCTAGTTAGACTGTGGGGTTTTTTTCCAGTCTACTCAGTAAGAAACATGCCCTAGAGGTTTGTGGAAAGTCAGTGTCTGAATTTTAATAAAGGGAGATAATCATGAAAACGGTGGTGTTCTTGTAAAAATGTACTTTAGAATGTTTTGCTAAATGAAATCCATTTGTGTCTGATAATTCTGGACATATTAAACTTGGACAGAGATGTCAGTCTTATTTATTTAATTATGTGATGCAGTCTGCAATTCTGGTTTATCCACAATTTGTGTAAAAAAAGGACTTGTAGCACTGTTGGACTAGAAACAATATGCCTACTATATTAAGTAAAAATTAAATGGTGTTTCATATAAACTGCTTTCCAACTTGTCACAATTATTTATATTTATCAATCTAAACTGCAATGCCAATATTCTACTGTTTGATGTAGAGTTTGATAGATAACATCAACAGACACTTAACACTATTCAACATCATGCTGTCTGTTTTTTCCTGCAATTGTGTATAAGATTACACAGAAATAACATTTGAACTATGCTGTACTCTGGACGAAAAAAGTTTGGGAAAGTTTTCCTCTAAGAGGAATGTGCACTAATGTATGTCTATTAACTACGATGTAGACCTGACTTCTCACTTAAAACTGCGACTACTCAAAATAATTACTGGCAGCTGCTTCTAATCTCGGTCACAGTTTATAAACTATGTTACACTAAACACATTTCTCTAACAGATTAGATGAAATAACTTTTTTACTTGCTGGTATTTACCTTTTAAAAGAATTTTTTTCTTAAACACAGTATTTTATATAATTTATGTAAGTCTGATGTGCATAATTTTCTGGTATGTTTCATATAACTGGAATTATCCCTAGAATACATTTATCCTATTGGCTAGTTATCTAGACAGGGGCTGTCATTCATGACGAACAATGGACACTTGATGGCATTTAACGATGACAACGGATATGGACATTAAAATTCTCTCATTGCTGTAGTCATTTTCACGAACAAATCCCTCCCAGCTTCTCTATCGCTCAGTTCTGAAGAAATATTCAAGGTGTAAGGATATTCTTTGTGAGAGGCATCTTTTTGTCAGGCTACATTTTTATTATTTTCTGATTGAAGTAATGGCTTGTCTTTTTCATGTCCTGCTGCAGAGGACGCCTGCTAAGGAGGACGCCTGCTGCAGAGGGCGCCTGCTGTGAAGGACGCCTGCTGTGGAGGACGCCTGCTGCGGAGGACGCCTGCTGCAGAGGACGCCTGCTGCAGAGGACGCCTGCTGTGGAGGACGCCTGCTGCGGAGGACGCCTGCTGTGGAGGACGCCTGCTGCAGAGGGCGACTGCTGTGGAGGACGCCTGCTGTGGAGGACGCCTGCTGCAGAGGGCGCCTGCTGTGGAGGACGCCTGCTGCGGAGGACGCCTGCTGCAGAGGGCGCCTGCTGTGGAGGACGCCTGCTGCAGAGGGCGCCTGCTGTGTAGGACGCCTGCTGCAGAGGGCGCCTGCTGTGGAGGACGCCTGCTGTGGAGGACGCCTGCTGCAGAGGGCGCCTGCTGTGGAGGACGCCTGCTGTGGAGGACGCCTGCTGCAGAGGGCGCCTGCTGTGGAGGACGCCTGCTGCGGAGGACGCCTGCTGTGGAGGACGCCTGCTGCGGAGGACGCCTGCTGTGGAGGACGCCTGCTGCGGAGGACGCCTGCTGCGGAGGACGCCTGCTGCAGAGGGCGCCTGCTGTGGAGGACGCCTGCTGCAGAGGACGCCTGGCTGGGAACCGCGTTAGAGTTGGCTGTCTGAGACTGTGTGTGTCGTTTTGTTTTCAGTGGATTCGCCCAGGTTCTCTGTGTTTAGAGCTAATGAGCTCCCTCTGAAATAAGAAGGGATAATAGTAGTCTAGTATGAATGTTGCAATGTAAAGTTTTGGAACCTGCGGTGGTATAAATCAGTTTGAGCCTGGATAAAAAGAAGAGGCAGAAGAAGAAGATTATTGATGATGATGAGGATGATGATGATGATGATGATGATGATGATGATTAAACAGGTAGGGCAGGAACCTCGAAAAAGAAACTTTATACTAAGGTTTGCATTCCCAATGTTTATAAATTACATGTAATAATTGAAAACTTATATGCAAAGGTGTGCATGCTGTGGTTTTTGTATTCTAATATTAACTATAGGTTAGCAACACAAATGCAGAAACCATTAATTTTGTTTATTCTGCTACTTTTATAAATGAAAATTATTTCTTTTTTTTAAATCATTTGTCCGAAAAAAATATGCAAACTTACGTTTTTGATGTCAAAATTTCTGTCGAAAATTCTGAAACAAATAAATGAAACCGTAAACTATTAAGGTTTTAAACTAAATAAATTAGAACCCCAATAAAGAGCCAATATTTCTATTTTCAATAGCAGATTTTAGCATTAAAATGATTGAAGTGACGAAGTGAGCATTTATTGGGCACATCACGAGACTGAAGGAAACAAGTTTGATAGTTCCCAGGGTATATAATTCTTTACAAAATAAAAAAGGAAGATCTTATTGATTATTAGAAAAAGACAATATAAAGATAAGGTCAAACCCTAATACTAAAAGACAGAACAAGAAACAATGTAAAATTGGACCAAAAGAATTAGAAGTGGTTTACTAAGGGATACAACAAGATGGAGAACATTGTCAGCTGTTCAGTCTCTTATTTTCATCCTACGGTTAGTTAAGTTTATAAAAAAGCTCTGTGTCTCAGTAAAATAGACAATTAACTGCTTATCATTAAATGATGTCACATCATCTCATTGGCTTGAAAGGGTTATTGGTTTTTTTGTCTTATTCGTAGGTCCATGTTGGCATTGATGTCACTTTATGGTTTGGTTTTGTTTTTGTTTTGTGGCAGATCTCTCTTGATGATTTATTCAATGGTTTACTAAGCGTTGCAACCTGTAGATCACATCTCCTACATAGTGTTCGTTTCTGCGTCCATATTGGCTTGATGGATTGCTTGTTACCATTTCTCTGCAGTTATAACTCTTTTGTCTCTTACCTATGTTCCTTGCACTTTTTATATTTTCTCATTCACGGGCCTTGTGCTTAACCTCTAAATTTTCCTTTATATAGTTAGCTTTTTTCATCTGTGCGTTTACACATAAAGTAAAATCCCGATAGGTGTTTTGATTTTTCCTCCATGGGTTTTCTTGACTATCCTGCCATGGCTAATACATTTTTGTTGACATCGCACTAGAAAAGGTATTGTGTTGTTGTTGCTGTTATTATGATTATGATTATGATTATCATTATGATTATGATTATGATTATGATTACGATTGGATCTTGTTTTTAAATATGCTTTTAGCCCACCTTATTGATGGTGAGTAAAAAGCTAACATGAATATCTTTATTATTCTTGTATTTTTTTAAAAATACTGGTTGTGTAACAGCTACCTTTTTGACGATGGTGATGATTGATTATTGATGATTGATGATTGATGAAAATGAAGAAGACATAAAATTATATTTACTCTTCTTCCAAAACTTAAAGTACAACACAAGAACGAGCGAGATCATCATGACGAGGACGACTACACTTCCCACAACAGCGCCGACAATCTGGGGAGTACTCGTCTCCGCTCCTGAAGAAAAATGTTAAAGCTATGAACTTAAATTTAAATAATCTGTGAAAACTGGTTATATTTATAGTTGTAACTATAAGAAAAAGTGTAATCGTTTTATAAAAATACACAACGATAATGTTGTATAAAAATGTTGAGCATTTTTAAAATATGTTTAGGTAATACAAACAGGTGACTGTAGTTTGTAGTCTGTATCAGACATGCAGCAGAGGTCTATATACAGAGAAATGGAATTAAATATAGCCGTTAATATGACGTAAGTGTTCAAATAGTAGTAATAGTTCGGCCTATATGCACTACATGTACTTAAATCAGAGAGCGCGGGCGTTCGCGTGCGCAAGCGTTTGTGTGTATATGTGTGTGTGTGTGGTTGTGTGTGTGTGTTGGATGTTGTCATATATTTGTTTGACTGCAATGTGGTTAGGGATTCACAGAGTATTACGATGAGCTGTAAATGCATTAGTCAAGACAGATGAGACCGTTCTAGATAAAGGGCAAACACTACAAGACGACCCACAGGACCTGCAGGTCTTCAGAATGGAAATCGAAGCAACAATACAGGATAGGCAGACTGCAAAAGCTGCAATATTCGATTATATATCCACGAAACTTATCAAAGAAGGGGATGAGGAGCTGACGAAATTGCTCACGAAGATGTGTCGCCAAATCTGGCAAACCAAGGAGTGGCCAAGTGAATGGTTACAGTCGTTGTTGGTGCCCTTGCCGAAGAAGGGCGACAGCTGCAATTCAAGAAACGTCTAACAATCTGCTTCATCATTCTCACGAGCAAGGTTATGCTCAAGGTTCTCCAGTGCCGCCTAAGGTTTGCCACAATACGATCAACTAATGTTTAGCGAGAGAACGATAGCATAAAAGAACCTTCGCCAGGGTAACACTCTTTACCACAACTTTGTCGACTTCAGAAAGGCGTTTGATTGAGTCTGGCATGAGGGACTGTAGAATGTACTGTGATCGTTCAAAGTGAACTATGACCTGATCCTGACCATCAAAGCCCTGTATGATGGGTTCAGAAGCTCTGTTCTCGTAAACAACAAGGTGCGGGAAGTCGTTCCTCACCACTAGGGGAGCTCGTCAGGGCTGCTTCTTTACCCCGTGTGGTTCAACATCTACCTAGAGAAGGTGATGCACAAAACTTTAGAAGACCACAAATCCTCCTTCTCGATTGGAGGAAGACCGTTAAGAAACCTCCGCTTTGCTGATGTCATAGAAGTGATAGCAGGCAGCAACTGCGAGTTACAGTCTAACGGACAAGTTGGACTTATGCGCACGACAGTATGGGATTGAGATCAGCACGGAGAAGAGCAAGGCATAGAAGGATGAAGCTGAACGGAGAACAACTGGTACAGGTTCAGGCCTTCAAATACCTCAGATCGACCCTACCTAGTGATGGCCGTAGCCCGGAAGATGTTCGTTGCCGGATCGAAACCGCGATGGCGGCAATGACGAGAACAAAATATGGAGCAGCAGAAACGTATCTTTTGCAACGAAATTTAGGCTCTACAGGTCTCTCGTTGTCCCAGTGCTGTTGTATGGCTGCGATACTTGGACATTGCTGACGGATGAAGAGATGAAGATAGCAGCGTTTGAGACGAAATGCGGCAGGAGAATGCTTCGTATCTCCTATAGAGAGGAAATGTCGAACAATTTTGTTCGCAAACGGGTTTGCAGTCTCGTGGGTCAACAGCTGCCTCTTCTCACAGTCGTACAGCGGTTCAAGTTGTTTTTGACATGTCATTTGGCATGGAGGCATATCAAAGATGGCGTTGCAGGTTTCCGTTAAGAGCAAGAGACGCGTAGGAAAACATAAAAAGTTGTGGTTGGGTAACGTGCAAGAGTGGACAAGACCTTCACTATGTGAGTTCAACGGCACCGCGATGAATCAGAGCCAGTGGAGCTATTTGTTAATTGGAATCTCAGGCATCATGTTTGCCTAGCATGGGTCGGAGTGACACCATCGGGCTCCAAGTTGTAAAATAACTATGACGCCTCATCTTGGGTTGGTCAGAAATAAAGGGTAAGGATGAACAACTGATTATTCCACATTCAATTTAAAGCAAAATACAAAAATAGAAAATTATTACCTTTCTGGTCGTGGTGTTTTTCTGGTAGGCTTTCTACGGGTTTTTGATGATGAACTCCATTTTCACTCTTATCCTGGCTTTCTTCTCCTTCTTTCTGGCTTTCATGATGAAATTGACAGGCTTTTGAATTTTCAGAGTAAGCGCCATCAGGAATGCATTTGTATGTTCCATCTATTCTTACAAGTCTTGGAGGAAGGCTGATCACAGCTTTGTCCGAGACAGGCTGCTTTATCTTGATTCTGTCTTGTAAGATGCATTCAAGCGTTTTGTTATTCCACGAACAGTCAGCGAGGAGCTCTGCGGAATATATTGTGATTAGCAGAAATCCCGTTACTTATCTTCAAACAGACTTGCCGGGCTTAGCGTTAACGTAACATTCAGCAATTGTGTGCTTACATTAATGAGCATAAAAGAGAATATTCTGATAAAGCTTGAAATAAACGTTTGTTTGTGTGTATGTGATGTGTGTGCTTCATTTGTCTTTTAAAGCAAAACAATAAGAAACGAGGTACTCTAAAAAAAACCCTGTAATGTCTATACAAAACAGTTATGATTTATATTTTTAGAACTATGGCGAATTAATCACATAAGCACAACTCACCTGTTTTACCGTCGTCAGGATAAAAATAAATTAAAAAATCGGTTTCAGTCGATTCGATGTTTTTCGGAAACTTGCATTTTAATATCATCCCATCAGTTGCTTCACATTCTGTTTCTGTGTTACCTAAAAAGCAAAACCCTCAACAAACACACACACAAAGACACACGCGCACACACATGGATAAGCTTCAGAAGAATCGAAAATACAACGTATATCATAGCTTTATGCTTTGTATATATTGGATTTCGATTTTAAGGTGATTTACGCTTAAGTTTTACGCTAAGAGTGCACACTAGGAATATCAAGAAAAACACCAAAAGATAAACACAATGCATAAATCATTAAATGTACAGAACCATAATTTATGTTCATTTGACGTAAATATAAATAAAGGGCGCTTATTTTAAAAACTACTTTTGGAACGTCAATAAAATTATCTCCCTTTGTCATATGGTGTCCATAATGTGTATCGTTAACTTCAGTTTACACTTTTCTTCTGTAAAAGAACTGGTTTGCATTCTTCTATTTGTTCATATTTTATTCCAAGGCAAACAAGGAACCTCCCTCTTTAGTAGAAATTAAGACAAAAGCTCTCGTAACCGTCAGTCTGCCTCTCACTACTTTAAAACAAAATAAACAAAAAAGCCGAAATGAAATGCATTTTACACAGTGTACCTACCATGAGTACCAACAAACAGCAGAATCAACAGAAAAGTCCTTTTATGTTTAAAGGAATACCCCATAGTGGTTAATAGTTTCATCGTTTCCTGTACAAATAAACAAAATAAATGTATTTCTGTTATAAGATGCTAAGTGGCAGGCTAATGTTACACGGGTTTTACTGTTATCGAGCAACATTAAGTTCATTGTCATCATTTATAAATCTCATTAATACATTTGCGTTTTTAATGTTCGGCACCTTTAATAAAAAAAGGGATTCATCTTCAAAGTTGCATAATGGCTATCGCATACACATCTTACAGAGAATTCTCCCAAACATTTCTAATACAAACATTAAACCTTGCTCGTGAATATTATATACAAATATATGCTACTTTTTTAGCCTTACACTAAAATGAGAGCACTCATCAGACAATGAGTCAAAGTTGTTTTTGTTTTGTTTTGTTTTGTTTTGTTTTGAAGCCCACTGCATGCAATTTTACAAAGCCACACTATGTCAAAGCTCAACCATTCTATCACATACATGTATCCCTATTCTTTACTGAGTGATAGCAGCCGGGTAGTGTGTAAATTAAGGTTGAAGACTAATTTTTGTGTTTGCCAACATCTATAATAGCTGCAAGTAGCTACTGAAACATGATGGTCTTTACGTTTTGCTTCATTTTGAAGCTATAGAAATGTGTGTACGTGTACAAGCTAACTACAACAGCCTCGTCTAGACACTGTATTTTAAGGCTAAGCATTCGTCATACCAGTCATCAGCCTTGACCTCAACTGTGTGTGTATGAGTCATCTTACACTTGGCTATACAATTACTGCTTTTCAATCCTGAGATAAGAAATTGTGTCACCTACTGGCAGACTTTCTTTGTCCGTGTAAGGGCGCTTCTGTGGTTGTGTGTTTATCAGCAGATAGGACGATATGTGCGTATGTATGAATGTGATAAACATATTAACTCAACAATGGAAGCCTGCTGCTATTTGGGGTCATGGGCATAGTGAAAAGCATGTAAAAGCTAAGCAATAAAATGTTGATATAGTTAATAAATATTAAAATATATGTATATATCCAAGCGCGCCAGCGAAAGAGAAAGATATAACAAGTGAGTGTGTGCGTCGTGTGTGTGCGTGTCGGAGAAAGAAAGAGAGAGAGAACTTACTGAAAGCATGCATTTCTAGTTTCGCACAAATTCTTTGGTCTCTACTCCCCCCTAACTGGAAATAGATGACTAAATATGACACACTTTATAGTCTACTACTCAATAATAAAACACATTTTGAAGAAATATACAACTTACCTAATGATCGTTTGTTATTGGTTGTATAAAGTGGGACGACTTAGACTCACACAAATGGAAAAGCTTATTTGAAGTCAGTGTCTAAATGTCAGTCGAGTGTGTTCACGTAAACTGGTATTACTTTAATCAATCCTTGAATATTTCCTTTCTGCACACACGAATAAATGACTAAGTCATCAGAATCTTTTCGACTATTGAGTCTTGCAAGAACTTATGCCTTGGGTTACGAAAGACATATATTACTCAACAATAAAAACATATCTTGAAATATTATATTACTTACCTAAATATCGTTTGCCACTAGTTGCATAAATCCAGGCGCATGACTCACACAGAGGAAACGCTTGTTGACATCTGTGTCTATCGAGTATTTTTTTTAATCAACTGCTGTCATTAAATTTATGCTATTGGTATAGAAGTCCTTTGTGATCAGAGAAGAAATGTTCCACAACGTTTCGTTAGTTGCTGTCCTTTACAGAAGACTATACTTCCTATAAACAGGTGACATGCGAGGTCGTTCATTTGATTGTGAAAAGTGAGATGACTGAAGGAAGTTAAACCTTCAG
The DNA here is from genome assembly GCF_003073045.1 of Pomacea canaliculata. NCBI lineage: Eukaryota > Metazoa > Mollusca > Gastropoda > Architaenioglossa > Ampullariidae > Pomacea > Pomacea canaliculata. The sequence continues at coordinate 15,211,525 of NC_037596.1, read as the reverse complement.
ACTGCCACCTTAGTGTGTTCTCAACACTATTCAGCCTGTCTGAATATAGTGACGATCAAATCAGATGTTCCGCTTTGTGCGTCTTTTGATGGAATACACCACCCACACCCAACGATTGGCGGTAAGGGTGCAGCTATTTATAGGAGGGTTTCCGGTAGCTGCCAGGGGACGTTTGTGGTTGATTACTTTGGAGGAATGCGTGCTTAAGTCTTTACAAGTAGTGCTGTCATCACTTGTCATCAAATGTTTTACAAAAGTCATCATACTGAAATAGAATTATTTATTCATTAACAATAGTTTGTGCTCAACGCAAAAATAACAATCAAAGTGCAAAATTGGATGTAGTTCTTTTTGTAATTTTCAATAATTATTGTGTACATAATTAGATGCATTTTAATAGTACTTGACCTCTGCTTAATATCTCTAAAAAAGTCAAATCACCAGCAGTAGTAAGTCAGCATGGTAGTGAACAAGTTTCCCTGGTATGTTCATCACTAACTATACCATGGCTATCAGGAAATAAATCCGGATGGAGAAAATGACGGGAATCTATAGAGACATATTACAGTCAAGTTTCTGATACTGCATCGCCATGTCTTCTATTAATTACTTATAGTTTTCTTCCCTTAATTTCCCGAACTGAAATGTTTATTTGATGAGTCGACGATCCTTTCAAAGCAGGGCGAGATATAAATTTCATCGTCGGGTAGTAGTAGAAGTAGAATTCAATGTAGAGACATAAACTGTCGCATTTAGCTATATGCAAACTTCTTTTTTTTTAAAAAGTAGAAACCGCATTTATATCAAAAAGAAAATAAAGTCGACTCCACGAAAAAAAAAAAAAAAAAACACATTGCGATATACCGAGGAAGTCTCATGCACACTATTAGCTTTAGAGTGCAGCTGTCCTACCCCATTCCTTACTCGTGTATTTTCGATACTTTATAATGGAATCAGCATGACTAGAAACTGCAATGCATCAAGTAAGACGGAAAATTCCCATTTTCAAGAAGTTGACCTAAAATCAGAGCCTGGTTGACACATTTCGGCCTAGGCCTTTATGACTGCACATAATACCACTCCCTAGTCACTGTATACGCTGGCGTGTGTTTGAAATGCTAATGACATAAATGCACAGGTGACAAACATCAGATTTGCACCGCACTAAGACAGAACTGTTGCGTGCTGGCTATGGTTTTGTCATTTTCGTGTTGTTTTTCCAGCACCTGGTTGGCCTGTCGTTGGGTGTGCGCGCGCGAATCAAGCGACATTTGACCTCGTCCCGTGTAACCCTACCGTGTCTCGCGAGCCCAAAGACCTTGACCTGCGGGGCTAGTCGTCACGCGTCGCTTTCTTACAGAACCTTGGAAGGTCTCTTCGACTCGCGACTGGACATCACCCCTACCTTTCATCTTTCTCCCCACTTTTCACTTTTTTTTCCTCCTGCGTGCGCAGTCCTTGGCGAGTTTTTCTGTCGCTTCTGGACAGTCGTCCTCCAGGAACGGGCTGTGCCGGACGTAATGGACGGTGTTAGACCGGGGTCCTGGCAGCCGGCGCCTTTTTCTGTTGATCGACCTGTCACGAGCCGTTTTGACTCGTCGTATTCTTCTTCTATATCTGTTTCTTCGTTCCGTCTTCATCTCCGCTCTCCTACCTCTCCATTTACGACGGCCACAACGTGACAAACGGACTGTTCAGGTTTCGCACCTGCATGGTGCCCCCGGGGGTGTACCTGGACAAGAGGAAGGGGGATCAGCACTTGAGCGCCACGCAGGACCAGAGGGCAAGCTGCAGTCGGCGAACACCTTGCCCAACCTAAAGACTTGCCTTACAGAGCCATCCCGCAGCGCGTGCGGGTGCTGTGTCTCTATGTGTCTCCCTTCCCCTCTGGTTTTTTCTTTGTTTCCATTTCTTCCTCCTGTGCACAGGGCAGTTTCTCTCTAGCTCTTTTAAGTGTGGGTGTGCATATATGTTTGTGATATTTTATTTATATTACTTCTTGTGTGTAATAAAGCTACCATTTCCTACTGGGCATTTTGTTTTTATTAGTATTGTGACTGCGCTCAGCTGCGGTTCGACTCGAACGTCGCGCCGTCTCTGGTCGAGCGAGTGTTTGTGTGTTTGTGCCGACTGTTTGAGCGGTTACGAGAGTGCATCCAGCAACATCGGAGACGGTTATAAGCGACAACGAAGGGCAATAAAATGATAAATAACAAATTCACCTCTTGTCATGAATCTAAACCTTAATGTAATAATATGTAATGACCTCTCCAGTCATAAGCCTTTACAAATACAGTAAAAAGATGATCAGTTCTACCACGCACACAACCAGCTACGCAAGGCCTTATATGAACTTTTGATCTTTCTTTATGTCTCTGAATTTTATATTTCTGTTTCCTTTCTTTCATTTTATTTTGAAAATAAAAATCAGCCTACTACGACAACTAAGGCAGTTGCCAAACTCCGCAAAGAGACAGAACCTGTAACATCAGTTCATGACCATTCTTTAAAACTCTGAAAAGGTCTTGGGCTCTTGAGCCTTCCTGGCAACTGACTTCTCAAGTCAAACATTAATACATTTGAGATGATGTTTCCCATAAAGACTTTTAAACGTTGAGTTTTCTTAGGACTAATATCTAATAATGCATACGGTGAAATAGGCGCCGATTCAGGAGTCCCATACTAAGATCTTTTTTCATCTCGTTTGACCATTCGATCAATACACTTTCCTTTCTGTCTTTCTTTCTTTCATCTTCCATGAATAGTATATTGAACGGAGGAAATAATGGTATGGCACCATTAATAAACTTGGATCTGAACACAAAAACAACCTGAAGGAAACCCATATATTTTATCCGGTTCTGTAACATTTAACAGAGAAGGTTAGCCTTTGCAAAGTGGTGTAACATATATAATTTTTTGTTTGTTTGTTTATGTTAGAAATGGACAATACTAGCAAGACATTACGACATAGAGAGTACCTAATAGAAAGACCATGCTTTAGTTTACTCGTATGTGAAGCACAGAACGAAACTATTCCACTAAACCACAGAAAACTTCTGAGACACGATCAGCACAGTAGGATCACATCGGCAACGAAGCTATCATTTGTTTTAAGTAACTAATTTCGAAAAATCGCTCCTTAACCCTTCAACTCCGACTATGTAGGGTGGGCTGAAGGGTTCTACGAATAGGATGTTTCCTAAGCGGTATTTGACGAGGAGAGGTATTACAATTTTCCATAAAACTTCTTAAACATACATTCGTGAAGTGCACATATAATTAATGTACTACGAACTTGTCTATAATAAGCAATAAAAATGAGTTATTTAAACACCCACTTCCAGTCCTACTTTTTATACTATTTATCCTTACTGCATCTAGTTGTTTATCTAGTACACCTTTCCTTTTTGTGATGTGTCTAGCCTACAGATTGTGTAATCTGTGAGGGAGTTATTCTGACTTAATAACTAAACGCCAAGGTTTATGTTAACAACTACACGAGAGTTAACCGACTGGAGTGTAAAAGTGTCTTTTGTAGGACACCACGCATTTCTACCACATCTGATTCGTAAGCACCTGCACAATGATGCATTAGTTAATTTTTCTACGGGGTGGCGGATTCTGTTAAAGCAGTGAAATGGTTCTTACTTTCCGTTCACAGTTTCATCAAATTTGTCACTACTTCTTCATAAGAAGAGCCACAGAAGCTAAGCAGTGATGATTTCAAGTTGTGTTGTTGATCAAAGCTACCGAACATGGTGCATAAGAAATAATAGAGAAAAATAAGAAATTACATTCACTTTGTAACCTGTTTCACGTCGAGAACTAAAGAAACGTATCTTTAAATCAATCAATCATTCAATGAATGAATAAATGAATCAATCAATATGTTTTTACTTTCTGTAAGAGCCATAATACAAGACAAAAATTTTCGGTTGCTCTTAAAAGAATGTATACACATGAACATTAGATAATATTGTGTATATAAATATATACATAAAAATACAAATCCATATAGCGACATACCCTCTCTCACACATACAAACGAACTTCATCCAATGCATCAATGTCTGTCATCTTCATAAGATCCTTATCGAGGATCAATGAGGAACTGTTGATCTTTTAAACATGTGAGTGGTGATGAAAGTGAACCACGAACTTTCTTTATGATTATCCATACCTTGCACACAGTGAAATAAAAACCTGACTCAAATGAGTAGTTGAGAATGTGAGGTAACATCAATAAGACTCGCCTTGCTAGCGTGAGTTCTCTCCTCTGCTACGCTCCATCAGATCTTTCCTACGACTGATTCAGCTGTTCCAATTTAGTAATGAAATGAATGAATGTCTACACACTTGCTTACTTTGGTAGTAGTGGAGGAATGAATAATAATTTAGGTTTCACAGCTGAAACTTCTAGCAGTTTTTAAAATGGTTTTGTAAAGTTTAGCATTTTTAGGAATATTTAGCGATGGAAGACTATTTCATTTTTTTGAAGAATATCCAAACTATTCAAGAAACATTCTTACACATTCCTCTTCTCCTACATATTCCCTGAAATTATAAAAGTGATTTTAGGATGGAAATGCATTAGTTAAGAAATAAACGAATTAGCCTCTAAAGTTAATGGATTACTAGAAATTAAAAGCTGGGCGTGCACGTTCGTGTGTATAAAAATCCATGTCTATTAAAGAGTATTTGAACATCAACCGGAGTAAGTGTGTACTAGAGTGTATGGCTGTCGTTTCCTTAATGAAATTGTTATTTATGACTACTTCCACTGATTTACAGATCAAAAGGTATCACATCGAGTGAACTTAATTTGTCTAAACTATATGTGTCAAGAGATAACAGTTGAAAGAAACTTACAGTTTAAAATTCCTATTTCCTGAAAGAAACAAAAGTAAACATTAATATTTTCTTCATTTTAAACAACATCAAAAATGTATAATAATAAATCAACCAGCTCACAACAATAAACGTTCTGTAAAGTATGTGCGCATGCTAAAAATTATTTCTTTTGAGATTAAAACTGTTTTAACTAAACAAGTAACTTTTGGATGATGGACTTAAGGTATATAAAAACAGTCTTTAAATTGTTACAATGGTGAGTGATACAGAAGACACATAAAGTGTAGGAGGACAACATATAGAATTTCTTGAAAAGGAGTTAAAACAGACAAGGCATAGGAACTGTGCTTTCTAGAATAAAAGATTTAGTGTCTCAATGCACTAGTTTAGCTAAGGTTAATTTAAGTTTAATTACTTAGTGTCTTAATGAACGGTTGTTATCTGATCATATTTTATTCTTTTAATCAGGGGAAAATTATACTAACTTCTTTGTATCTTACGCCTCACAAGCAGAACCAAAATGATTGCGGCAACTGCGATCACTCCCAAAGTAGATCCGATGGCGGCATACAAAGGAACTAGAGAACTCTTCCCTGCAGTGAATTAAATAATAATAATATTATTGTCATTATTATTATTATATATTTTTATATATTTTGTAACGCAATAATGTCTTAAAGTTATTAGAAGCTTTACTTCATTATAGTGTTTTTTTTCACAGTGTAGCAGCTAGTGATCAAAGTACAGTGTTGATGGTGATATGTATCTGAATTCTCTAGGCCAGGGATGCACAACCTACGGCCCGCGGGCCATATCCGGCCCGCGACGCGGTGCCACCCGGCCCGCGAAACTTCTGCCCACAGTGCAGGAAATCGGCATGTTAGTAATAAAAGAAGACCTTAAAAAAAAACGAAAAAAAAGGAAGAAGAAGTATTTATCCCCACGTAGGGGCGTTTCCCAATTTTTTATCGATGGACGAACATTTCGATTCAGTGCTCCGACTTGGTGTCTCTACTATGCAGCTGGACATTCAGAAGTTGGTTTCGGGAAAACAACTTCAAATATCCCACTAATTACCACATAATTAATGGTAAGTAGAACTTGTTTCTAATAAAAAAATGGTATCTGCTCTATTTTTTTGTATTTTTGCGGTGAAGTGGCCCGCGACACGGCTGTCCGAAATGGATATGGCCCGCTGGCCGAAAAAGGTTGGGCATCACTGCTCTAGGCAATATTACCGGTTTCATTATGTCATAATCTTACCATTATCTGTTATAATCGTCAAATGGCAGTAAAGGGACTGTAAATGTGCTGCGTGGGACACAGAGAAAGACAGAGAGTAGATTCATCTTTTGGAACGAATGTAGTTCTATAACAAAGTGCATAAACTAAAAAAAAAGTTTACCTTTGTCATCAGGATAGTTGCTGTTCTCAAGTTCTATAAATTCCTGTTTCTTTTCTTGTTGGCTTTCTTGATGCCTTTTACCAACTTGACACGATTGGACGTTTCCATGTCCAGAGCCTGCAATACACTTGTATGTCCCGGAACTGTTTACGAATCGTGATGGCAGACTAATCTCAGCAATTTGCGAAACCGGCTGCTTGCACTCAAAGCCTTCCTGGGTAAGGCACTGAAGCTCGTCATCCACCCATACACAGTCAACCAGCAGCTCTGTGCAATAAACCGTAAACCGATTACTAAAAATGGCGTCTATTGCTTATAGACTGGTCCAGATTATTATTTATGTCTTAGGTTACGCGCACACAGTTGCCTTGTAGTAGATCTTTTTACATCCAAACTATCTTGTTAGTTATGCTAATTATGTCTCACTGATTATTTTTGGCAGCTATTGGCCATGTGTTGATGATCCCCTTTACATCCGCTCTACGCAAGCGACTTGAGCCTTTTTTTCTTATTCACTCTCGTGTTCTTTGGTCCGATTTAACAAAATGTTGGTCCAAAAAAATAAATAATATTAGGCTTATTAAATATGTAATTAGGCTTATGTGAATAGTTTTTTACACGTTATTAAATCGAAATATTAAGCAAATTCACTGGGGCAACGGAAGAAAAGTTATCATAATGACATGCTATCAACTGCCAGAATCAAGTAATAAATTTTCTATGTCTTTCACATCGTACAGTAAAAATAAATTAATTTTAAAAAGATATCAACTTACTCGATCCTTCTGTAAAATATTTTATCTGTACTAGTTATTAAGACATTTAAATTTTGTAATGCCATAATTATGTCATAGCCTCGTAAAAACCGTCCCCACATAACGAATAAAAGTGGCCTTATGTGTTGAATCTATGCTTTTTCCTATTAATGCTATTGGCCTTGTGTCACGCAAAAAACGATTAACTATAAGCCTTTGTAGTTGACGAGAAGATAATTCAATGAATAGTTGAAGCGTTACATAAATCTGTCATTAAGTGTTTTTACTGTTTATACGACACTTTTAACTGACAAATCTGGGCGATGCGAATTCCTTCAAACATGTTATTTTGTTGGATGTACCCAATCTTATGTCTACCTGCAAACGATCTACGGAAAAATCAGAAAAAATGAACTGCTATCGCAATGCTAGATACTAATACTGCTTATTTTCATCAAGAATTGGAAATAATTAAATACCTTCATGACCTTTATCGGAATGAAAATAAACGGAAAAATCCGTCTGTGTAGAGTGGATATTTGTGGAAAATTTGCACGTTAGCTTTCCCATTTCGGATGCATCACACTCTGTGTTTGGGTTACCTGAAACAAGCGCGCATACACGCATAAACGTGCTTGGGATATAAATTTTACAACAAACAAACAAGAGCAGTAACACTGAGAAACATGCAGTAGATTTCAAAGAACATCCAGTAAAAGTAATGCTATGCATGAAAGTATACTTAATTTTGAATTACGAAGATTCAATAATTTACGAGGGCTACTAAACCATTTCAAAGATATCTAGAGATAAGAAACTAATTGTCTACTTTTCTTGAACCGGAGTACCTCTACCAGGACCAAGTTTCATTAACAGTGTTTTTGGCTTTGTTTCGCTTGTTGATGTTTTATCAAAATGTCTATCGAAGAACAATGTTTGGTTTTACTTGCACTAAATTTGGATACGGTACCTGGAGCGGAAGAGGGTTGGCAATGTCTTTCCCTTCGACCACGAAAGAAGCAAAACTCCGAATGAGACCAAACCTTTGTCCATGCAGTAATTCAATTATGTCTTAAGACACATTCAGGATTAAAAATGCCACAGTATGATAATGGCACTTTCTCCCAGAATACTGACATCAAGTTTATTTATATTGGTTTTGTTGAAATAACATATTCCCAAACTATATGGTAGAAATCTTGTGCATAATCACTTGTTCATTCAGTTAGTTTCGTTACATTTTTAGTTATTTGAAATGGTACATACGCTATTTTATGATAAACATGCAACATTGTTATTAGTACTTTTCTTTTTTGAAAAGTCCCCATTCTATCTTTTTCCCATTTTATTTTGTAGAAACGCTGAGTAAGGTAATCCACAGTTATTTTTGCACATGTTCTTAAGAAGTTTCTTTTTGTTGTTTTCTTGTGCCCAATTTGATTATCACAAAATTTTACCGAAAATAAAATAAAGCAGAATAAAAAGTAGAATATTTCTAAAAATATTTCTAAAAGAAAGTCTCGAAATGCTATTACGGGAAAGTCAGCTTAACATTAAAAAGTTGTGTTTGAGGTCTGAGGTGTTTTAAGATGCAATTTTTTTTCTTTCTGTTTAGCAAGAATATGAGATTGCTTACAATACAAAGGTCAGCTGGAAACGATTTAGATGTGTGCAGGTTGTCATGTTTTCTTTTTGTCTCTTATTATATTCTTTATTATTACTTACCTGTAGCACACAGGACAAAAAGCAAATTGAAAAACAAAATAACAATCATTGTAATCCGTTGTTGGTAGTTGCCTCGTAAACTTGTACCTGAAATTTGAATGAAGCTTATTAAAATGTCTATCAGAACAAGTATCAGCCTCATTATTTACTATGTGAGAAACTATTTTATAAATAATATCTATAATCGTATAGTTATGATAGTATTACATAAAAAATGGACTCCATTCACGATATTTTGCCTGGAGTTTTCTCTCTCAGTACAGTTAGTGAAAACAGGCTTTGCTTTTGCCTTCCTACTAAAGGAATCTTTTTAGCAGTGCAGAAAAGCAAGACAGAGAAGGAGATATATATGTGTATGTCTATATATATATATGAGTAAATTAATTAAATTTTTGAATGATGTGTTCCGTACCTTTTTATCCACTAAATCATAAACTGTTGTTATAAGACCAGAGTGAAGGCAGCTCCGGTCGCGTTTGAAACGCCACCTGCACTTTCTAAAAAGGTTACAAACGTTTCACGGTCTGCGCTAGGTACAGTATCCAAGAAATGCAAGATAGTACATGATTTACATGGGTTTTATAGATGTAATCATTTGAGATTGAAAGTAGACCTAAATGTTCGACGTAATGTTTATGAAGTGGATCGAAAAAACTGCGACTGCTCACAGTTATTTGCCACAACCAATCACTCCCTAGTATGTTGAGAAAACGTTACCTGACATGTTTTTCTGGTCACGGAGCAAAGAAGGAAAATCTAGTCAGCAGCACCCACCAACTAACCTGACCTAGCTGAGTGGCCTACAATTTTCAGCCTAAGCCCTTTACGAATGTATACTAGTCTAGTCATTTGACATACAAACAGCAGTCTGCTTGTGAACTTACACCCAGTCGACGCAGCTATCAGCTACACAATGACTGACTAGAAAAAGGTACACAACCATGGAAAATAGCATGTCCCGAGAAAGTTGTGGTGTCTAATACTTCATCCCCCACAACGACCAAATGTCAGAAGTTATCTTTATCGTATTGTAAGACAGGAAAATGAAAGTTTTTCATGAGACGCGATACAAATAAAAACAGGGAAAAAAGAGACGGTCAAGTAAGAATTGAACACATGCTACAAGCGATGGTATCACGTGAAGCAATTGCTTGGAAAAGGGCTATACAAAAGTTAAATACGAGAAAGCTTCATATTGTGTATATAATTTCAATTTATATAAATACAAGAATTTTACTGCACACTTAACTTTTAAACTCCCTGTAATTGCTGTGGGCAAAGCCGTTGTCGAAGGCGGCAGTTGAGCAAGTAGTGAGTCCGGTCTCACCAAACTGGTCAACGAGTCCGGGCACGAACTCACATCGGCGAGCGAAATGTCCAACTTACGGGTTATCGTCAGCGCGTGACGGCTACGCCAGTTGGGCAATCGGTCGTCTGTGACCATCACCGCTCGTTCTCCATGTTTTTGACGCTTTTACCAATCCGTCCCATTAAGAATTCCTTTATGTTTTAAAGGATGGGTACAAATTATGCAAACTATTGAAGTTGTTTTTACTGCTGTACTCCGATGAAATCACTGTAGTGCATGCTGTACTCGGATATTTGTTTTCCTCTTCACTTCAGCGTGAAGAACTACAGTGCATGCATTTTAATCAGAGACAGGGAAAATAGAACAAATTTTCAACTTACTTTTTCAGCGTTAATGCTAAATTCTTCTAAAAAATGCAGGAAGAATACGATGTTTACTTTTCAAGTGTTAGTTTATTACACAAGTTATGTGTGAATAGCAGAAAGCTACCTAAGTGTAGCTCTTTATAATGGCCAATGGCAGCTGTTAATTAATTAATTAGTTGCATAATTATCTTTAAATATTTATGTTTAGGTGCGTACGGTAAAAATAATCGATCATGATTATCTGTTTAGCTTGTCTAAAAATTAATCTCCGTCCTTTTCCTTGCTTTGTTTCCCTTTCTTTGATTTTTCAATACACAAAGAAAGTGTCCGCAGTACATAAATAAATGTGTGTGTGTGTGCGGGGGGGGGGGTATGCTGAAATGTGTTTCCTCAGCCTTTTATATTCTGTTATATTTATTTAAGAAGGTCCATTAGACATTAGTTTTTAACCCGTTTAATACATTTCAAATAAAATACATTTAAGTTTTTTCCTAATTTATTTTTTAAAAATTAAGTCTTTTTGAATTTTGGTATTATTTTTTTTGGTTCTCTTTGCGACTATTTTTTCTGTCTTATAGGCCTAACTAGTTTACTATCCCTGGAAAAGCAGCTACTTATCTTCCCTAATCTGGCATGTAATTCCTCATGCAAAAATTTTAAATTAAAAAGAAAACAAATACTACTTATGAACTGCTGGAAGTGATTTAACATTGCATTGTAACAAAAAATGAGTGACTGGTGGAAAGTTCAGAGCTCTTGGATGAGGGACAAAACTCAATGACAAATATGAACCGGACAAAAAGCATAGTTAAATTTTTAAAAAGTGTATAAAAAGAAAGTGAACCACTTGTTTCCCTCTTTAATATACGAGTTCTGAATGTCACATTTGACATGGGAGTCCTTTTTGTTCCCTTCTGACTGCCAGTCATAGTGAAACTTCGTCGGGGGAGATAACTCACTCCATGGCTAAGCGCATCCCCCCTATCCGGTAATATTGTGCTTAAGAGACTATTCACTAGACAATACAGCTCTTGGTCACACGATAAGACTATTTGGCTATTTCGTCACGGCTGAGGAGAGAATCGGAAAAGATAAGAACTTTTTCACTATGCAATTTACTTTTTTCTTTAGCTTTTGCTATGCTTGTGTAGAAATCTTTATAAGCTAGTAGAAAAAAGTTTCATGTAATTTAGTCGACAGTAATACGCGATCAGGCACTAAGTACAAAGTAATGTGTGCAGAAATGTAGAATTATCAATGCATTTTTACTCACTTGTATTTAATTTCTTGTTTCCGGACGTCATTGCAGGTCCTTGGTTACCAACTGTGAAGTACAAATAACCTGGTTACTCTGGTTACATTACACTCGTCTTTACTGAACTCGTATTCAACTTTAGCAAAAATGTGCTAGGAAACGTGTGTGTGTTTGTATGTATGTGCACGAAAGTGTAATCGTCTAATTAAAATAGGTCAATAACAGTTTAGAACTGGTCAGCAATATACTACTCAGCTGTGCATTTTAATATAATCACTGAATTGAAATAATCAAAGTGACAAAGGTATACTTGGTGCTATCAAGAGGCCTAGCCATTTGCATTAATGGAACATCATGCTGTATGTTAATGTTAAATTATTTGTGGACAACAGACTAAAATAATGCATCCAGCTGTTACATAAATCTGAGATAAAACTAACTATATTTTATACTGTCTAGACAAACATGTGCTTTTGATGCAGCATTTTATTTTCTCTAACGATTTCTTTATTAATACTTACACTCAGAAGTGTTATTGATTATCATAAAGGTAATATTTGAGCTGCCTGCTTCTGTTATGGCATGTAACATCCAAATTCCTTCTCCAATATATGAATCTGCAGTAAAACGCAGGGTCAGGTTAAACTCGGGGGCACTTCCGGCCAACCCACATGTTACTTCGATGTACGCTGGCTGAGGAGACAACCTGGTCATGTGACATTTCTTGATGTCGCTGGTATAGGATCTCAGTCTAAGTGTGAGACCTTCCTGTAGAACTCTTCTTAACGCTAAGACTTGAGTGTCAGTGTGCAAAAACTGAGGTGGGCCTGGAACAAGATGGAAGAAAAGGGTGATTGATTGATATATTGATTGACTGATTAATTGATTGATTTAAAATCACCAAACTACTTACATTTACCAAAAATTACCACAGATCGGTTACGTTCCGATTCTGGAGCTTCACACTTGATGGTTGGCCACACATCCTGACAGCGAAACTGTCCGAGAGACAGGGTGAGGGGTCCTTGTCCATGAGTCGTTGAACTCTGTGCTCGCCCTGTGTCGTCCATCAGGCGAACACTGACGAGAGGATTGCCATTGGTGAAGAAGCACGAGACAATAACCTCTTGTTTTTCGTCAATAACACGAGTCTGGTTAACTTCTTGTCCATTCACCTGCAACCCTGTGACATTTGCAGGGTCTGGAGACACAAAATAACTCTTAGAAGTGTAGATTCTAATATTTTCTAACATTAGTTTTAAAACTAACTCCAACACATTGTCAAATGTCGTTTCAGGTATTTAATATCATAAACATGAGGGTAAAATAAAATAGTACTTACATCTAACATGTAGTGAAGTGAGTTTAACTACCCGTGGTGCAGAATTGTGTCTGTATAGCTCCCACATTTTTTTTTTTTTTTTTTTTTTAGGCCCTTTCACCCCTCCTGGGGCATAGGCCATCGACTACAGTCTTAACTGTTGTCGATGTTTCGGTAGCAAGGATTTGTTTTACGGGGTGGGGGTGCTGGCCCCACGCCCAACCCTCCTCCTTTTTCAGCCGGGCTTGGGACCGTCCTTGGCGGAGGGCGGCCAGCCCTGTAAACAGATGCCACTTGCAGAGAAAGAACAGCGTGCCCGAGACGAGAAATGAACTCAGGGCAGCCAACCTTCACTGTATTGGTGACAGGCGCTAACAGCGCTAACCGTTGCGCCACCGGGCCGCTTAGCTCCCACATTAGGTCTCTATAACTCCTTTTTATAAGCATAGATAAAAGCATTTCGGAGTTGTAGACATCGCAAATCGTGACATTTCCCATATTTTTGCATGGAGAAATATTTTCAGAAATCCATCGGCATCTGCAAACTAAGTGACTGTTGCCATTGTCGCACAACTTGACTTCAATTATAAACACCGAGTCTTTGGCAGTCTCTCTCAGTTCATCTTTCGGTCGAAAGCTGAAATTATATTGTGTGTTTTCTTTGGCTGTTATTTCCTCGAAAAATGTTTGATTTGTCAGCATACGTGTGCCTGAAACAGATTATAAAAATACTGCATTGTCGATTTTTTTTACAATATATATATATATAAGAAATACAAACAAAAAGTGGAATGTTAACAAATCCTCTTTGAAGTGGATAGGCAATTGTCGGTAGAAAACTTCCATTCACATTTTTAATTTTACAATATCCAACACTCACAAGCGAAAACGTTGGTTTTCCAATCCCCATGAAACAGCTCCAACAGTATCATAGCACATAAATAATAATACAGTCTGCCCATGTCGACCCTGATGTCCTGTCTCGTTTACTTTGAAATACAGAACACGGAGAAAATACTTGGCTGTAAAGGGCAAAGCACCCTAAAGTCATTCGATTAAAGTCCGTTCAGTCTTTAATATTGGAGTCAGTTTAATTAGGTGTATTTCCTTATGAAAGTTGTAAAGACAGATTTGATTAAAATAACCCGGAAATTCGCGAGGAAGGCTGCCTTTTGTTATAGTAACCTGACCCTAGCACTCTCGATAATTATAATCCTAAGTATAATAACCGTTTTCAAAAGTCAGACCAGCCAGTATGTATATGGGAACAAGTCTATATGTAGTCTTTGGATAACATCAAAGTTTAAAAAATAAACAGAAATCAAAACCGATATTTTAGAAACAAAAATAAAATAACAGCTAAACCTTTAAATACTTCAGTATTCAGTCTGAGTGCACAAGAGATGATGTCTACTTCTAGGGAACACATAGAGAATAATATATATCGAAATTTATACAGGCTCGCATGCACGCACTCACGCACACATTCACACACGCAAACACACAAAGTTTAGCGCTTGCATATGCGCATGCAAGGATAGTGGCCTCTGAAGTGAAAAATGGTTGCTTATATTTCTACGACACTTTTGCACTATTTACAAAGATGTAATTATAACAATTTTACATTTTTCAGATAGTTTATGCTTTTTTGCAGTTTATTTTAGTAAGAACTTTAAAAGTAGTGAAGCATAGTAATTAAGAAGCATTTTTTTTTTCTAATGGCAATGACTTTGTCACTGTACTAATTGTTACTACGTATTCACTAAGTGTAGTTCAATTTTTTTCTAGAAAGGAAGACTTCTTGTTTACTTTGAAGTGTCGTTTGCAGTAATTATAAATCCTAAATTTCGGACAGACGGCATTAATGTCATGCTGGTGTCGCTTCCCCTTGCATTTCATTTAGATAGAAGTCAGCATAACCTTTTTCTACATTGTGTTGATACTCACCGTGAAAATCCAGGGCGAGACAACCGGTGGTCTGGACACACCGCTCCATGTACCTCTCCACTGAGGACTCAGAGCTGCATCCGAAGTTGATTAGTCCCCGGATGTTGCTGTTGGGATAAGCGATGAAGGTGTTTTGCAGGTCGTCAGGGCTACAGGCTGACAACATTCATGTCCTCACTTGTGACGTGACACAGGATACACATGCTGTCAGGTCATTTCTTACATATATGACAAAGTAATAATGTCTGCGATCAAGAATGAACTTTTTTAGAAGCGGGATAATTGAAAGAAGATGGTACTATGTCCGTTGACAGAGATTGGTTGACATTGGGTATGATGGCACGAATCAGCAGATCCAAACACTAAAGCTGGGTTCAAAGATGCAAGATTTATTTACCTTTTTAATGGTCTCTAATCTCAAACTGGAAGACAACGAAATGTATTTCTAACACGACTTAGTTTCGTGTGAATTTAAAAGTCATGTAAACGCACATGTTGTCCACGAGAGGAACTTTATAAGGACAATATGTAGCCTTCCATTTCTTCCGATCTATTCATTCGTTCATTTCAAACATCAGAATATCTTTCTACATCATTTTTTTTAGAAATTTGAGTTTCTAAAGTAAATATCCAGGATTAGATGCAAGTAGTAGCATTTGAACATTTGCGCACGCACTCATACAAAGTAAACAACACACAAACACACACACTAAGACCTTCGACAATAATATTAAAATTCATTGTAGACAGTGTTCCGTTAGTCCAGAGCTAGAATCTACTTCGTCGAAAACCTTGTTGGGGCTGTAGTTGCCAAAAGTTGCACCACATTTCTGTCCTCGCGAGATTTTTTGATAACACATTTAGTGTAAAACATTTCCGAAGCAAGCTTTTTATGCTATATTTTTGCATTTTGGAAACTTTCCTTCAGCTTCTGCACACTTTGTTTCCGTATTACCTGCAGATGTTACAATGAAAACATACGTGCAAAACAAAACACACGAAACAAAACAACAAAAAATAAATACATAACAAAACAAAACAAAACAAAGCAAAAACAAAACAAACAAAACAAACAAAACAAACAAAACAAAACAGGTGCTGTAATACTGAGTAAGTACTGTCGATATGAATTCAAATTTCTGTGTATTGATTTAGAGAAAAGAAAAATCCAACAGATTTTAAGTTGCAAGAGTTTAAACTACATCTTTTAAGGCGAGAAGCCTATAGTTTGTACGCCACCCAGTGTTATTACCCTTTGACATTAGTGTTCATATATTTAGTTCGTGTGTTCATGACCAAAATACCCTACGGAGCGGGAACTGTTTACATATGGAACGGGCTGCTGTTTATGTAAATATTTCTAATACCTTCAAAGTCCTTTATTAGAAAACAGAGTAAAGGAAAGCTTACTGCTAAAAATGTCTGTTGTGATTAGAACACTGCCAGACAAGCAGACAGGGTTAACTTAACCTTACCCAAGTTTTTACATTCAAGGCATGTCTTGGTATACGATAAGGGGCATTAATAAAAACTTGTTTCGATGTCTTGGAATGCGTCGAAAAAGCAATGGTTGTCTCCCGTCTTTTTTTAATCCTGTTTTTTTTTCCCCATTACATGAATAAAGGATTATCTAAGCGTTTCGTTCTGTTCTTATTGTGGATACATTTTTTTAATGAAGGTGTTTCTTAAATGCAGTGGGGTAGAGTGCAAATGGTGTTATAAATTGAGTAAAACAAATCTAATCTCTTTGATCACATTGCAAACATTAAAGCTTCCTTTCTTCAATTAATACTTTTTATACATACTCGGTTAAACTTTTCCCTAAGCATTTATTATATTCACTGTTAAAAATGGAAGATATTTTGCTTGATTGTCACCAGCTGCAACTTTTCACGAAGCAGGTCTGATCTTGCCCTGCGAAATTTTCATACATAGTTGACCTTTTACACTCAACCTTGCTTTTCCCTCGACGACATTCGGCCTGAGCCTTTTAATGTCGGGAGGCCACACACTGCTTTTGTTGTGAGGAGAACTTAGTTTCTGCTTCGGCCCAGAACATTCAAACCAAGACGATGTATTTTTATTTATTTAAAATACTAGAGAATGTGAAGGAACGCAAGCAATGCAGACGACATGACACAAACATTAGAAAGCAACACACACACTAACACACATATATATATACAGTGACACATAAACATCACTACTTTTTAGTCTCTCTTCTAGTTTTCTGTTTGAGTAATTAATGTCTTAGTAAGGCAAGGTTCAATAGAGTGAGCAAACAACAACAGAACATGGAAAGGAATGAAGAAAAGAGAAAGATTAATGAGAAGTGAGTGATAACGAGATGAAGATAGGCACGATAAGAACAATGAGAAATGGGAAATAAAAGAAATGGATGAAATACCACTCATCACTAAATTACACTTTTCTCTGCATTTAGAGATTATCACAGGATTTTTGTACTGATCATTACTATGGTGCACAGCATGGAAAAAATAGGCTAAACGATAATGAGTCACTAAATAGAAATGAATCTTATCTTTCGTACATGTTAGTGGTTGAAATTCAAACTACAGCAAAATAAGGAAGCAAAAGGACGAGGAAGACAACTGGTAGATGTACACATCCTGTGACACCTTAAAGTGATTATTAACGTGCGAATGCGAAACTAATTATGTTTTTACGGAAAACTCTGCTTGTGTTATTGTGTGAATGCTTTCAGAGAAGAAGGTTGAGAAAGCAGGCATGAAGATACACAGCACTTTATTCGGGTTATTTATTCTGTGCTTCTTTCTTCCATGTGCGATGTTAAATTGTGAGTATCATTGTCAGCTAATACTGTATTGCTCACACTAACCTGCGACATCAAACAAGAAATCACATAAAATATGATAAGTTTACTTGTTGATCAATTGAAATGTTGTGATTAGACCTCTCTTATATGTTTAATTTCTACTTTATGCATCGTTTTATCATAAATTGGTTTAAGCAAGAGATGCGCTATAACATGGATGATATTTGTTGTTGGGACATACATTTATACTCGTATACCATTTGAGTTTATCAAAACTAAAATAAAAAGAAACGTTTGAATACTCTTTCAGGTCCTCCTCAGTCTTCTGGCACTAATGGCGAAGATTTCATAATTGAAAAAGGAGTCATGAGTATCAGGCTTAAATCTCACACAAATATCAGCAGTTGCTGGATAAGAGATTTAACACAGGAATTTCCCCAAAAAGAAGTTAATTGTAAGGTCAGCGGCGAACCTCCAGATCTTACCTTGACTCTTAATTTAACTACAGACAGGTGTGAGGAAGATTGGACTTTATTTATCAACAATAGCATCGGGATTTCAAACAGAACATTCAGTTTCAGAAATAAGACATTCTCGTGTGAGTATATATACATTATCTCTCATGGTAGCGATTTTTTTTGTTGTTGTTGCAAAACACAGTATTTCTTAACTCAAATTTGTTTTACTAATTATTTGCGTGTGGTGACGTATTTAACGGAAAGAAAATTTTGTCTGTTAGACCTAAAGTTCTGGAAAACCTTTCTCTTCCTTGGGTCTTCATGTGTGCTCTGTGCTACCATCTTCACTGCTGCAGTCATCCTTTGTGTTTTCAATAGAAGGCCATTGGGTAAGCTTATAGCATACCTTCATAAGTGTTCGCTACAAAGAGACTGATGTTCAGTTTACTGTTTTTGTAATAAGTTGAAATTTGCCTTCAGTTCTTGTTTAAATCAGTTTTAACAAATGTATTATTCCTGTAGAAAGACCACCTTAACAATGGCAGTGATAAAGTGGACAGTACAGAAAACATTTAGTATCCTATTGTATTCATTTGTCTACACTCATGCTACACAGACATGCTTGCACATGCATAAACTCATTATCCCAAACGAATCTTTACCAGCTGGAAAGTTTTCATTCAATCATCATTTGTAAATTCACGAAACGATAATATTGGACATCTATAATCCTGAACTGTTGACTAAGGTACACAGCATTGAAGAAACCGGGTAGCTAAGTGGTTAAAGAGCTGGCCTTTTAACCGAGAGCGCTCTGGTCCAACTCCCGACTAACCCAGCAAATGTTGTCGGTCTTGCTGGCGGGTATGGTTACCTGATTCCATAGATTGTTGGGGAAAGTAAAGCAGCGAGGAAGAGAAGATGGGCACCGGCCTATTAAAGCTGGCTTGGAGTAAAATGAGGTCACTAACACCTGACCTTTCAAGGCTAAACACAGTTCTTCTAAACTTTTCACGAAATTACTCATTCATCTCTGCAGCATCCTTTGCTATCTCAGCTCCGTCGTTCCATTAGCTTGAGACCAGGTACTCACTTTATAGCTGGGTCCATTGGGAAGAGCTAAAATGTATTTTGCGACAACAGACTGGTTCGTGTGTACGCCTTGGACTTTTTTCTAACCGCTAGTCTATTCCCTATAGCCCCTCGTTCAGAATCCCAAAGAAGAGAATGAATACGTACTAAAAGGACTGCCTGTTGTAAATGCTCCATCTACTTTCTACCAATATAGCCTTCTTCAGTTTATCACTAACAAGTAAGTAAGTCTTACGTACTAACCCACACGAAAATTAATTTACAAGTTGCTGATTATAATATGATTAGCTTTATTCCACATCATTTTTGTCATTTAATCTAGAAGTGTTATTAAAAATGCTTAAAAGTTCTACATTTCCTTAGTTTCGTTTACCTTTTGACTTACGTAATCAAGGATGCACTTATTTTTGAGTACAAATGATGAGCATACAATTTTGTTGCAAACTATTTCTCAGATGAAAGAAGCGACTGCATCACAGCTACAGGGGAGGCTACAACTGAGGTAAAACGTTTCTGTCCCCAGTTATTTATATATTTTAGTTAGTAAGGCATAATATATTTTCCACTGGGAAGTTGTTTTTTTTTTTTTTACTTCAGGGAGTAGAAGTTACTGTGGAAGATGTACAGCTTGTTTCTAGAATGACTGTTTTCTGTCAAGAAATGGGTTGTCTGGTGCCAAAACCTTTAACACTTACCGTGTCTTGGGAATGCAATTCATCTTAGACACACTGAATTTATTTGCATGTATCACCTGTTTAAAAGAAGTGGCTGATCCTCCTTTACAGAGTTTTTGCTGATGATTTCCTTCCACTTGCTTTTTGAATGAAGGAATGAATGACGGTTTGAATGAAAAAAAAATCTGAATTGCTTTTTCTGTACGTATCAGTGAAAGTAAATAGCAAACACAAGATTTTCTCCTCGTTCTAACAGCTACAGGCACCTGTTGGGAAGAATTCTGACGGCTTGGTCTACGGAGAACTGGACTTTTCAGACAAGATAACATCTGATGTGATCATCGGGACCGTGCCGGAGACACAGTATTCCAACATCCTCTTTGCAACTAATGCAGATACTTCTAAATAACATCCCATTACACTTTTCTCTTATGCTATCAATCTTTGTATTATTTTCTGCCAGAACTAATCGTTTTATTTAAATTTGTTTCTGGATATTTGATAACTCTATTATTTTTTAATTTCTTGCTCCAAATAGATAATAAATTTTAAAAAAATTCATTTTTGTGTTTAAAAGCTGCGTTAACTTTCTTTTCTCTCTCCTGACAGACAGTGGCATGTCTTTGTTGTACTTTAAACAGCTATGTGTCAGCAATGAAAATAATATTATGTCTTGAACAGTTGAGTTTTTGCATGTACTTTGTCCCTATGTGACTGACAATTACTGGTATGTTAGAACATTATACAAATATGTGATAAGATTGTGCCTATGTCTCTAAAGCTGTGAGTTCTGCAAATTTACATGTCGTGAGGCCTAATATTTTCTCTCTTTCTCTCTCTCTCAGTCACAAACACACGAACATACAAACAAACGCATATAATTATTTATTCCGCCAGTTTAGATAATGTGTAAAATGAGTTCCTCAGTCCTAAAATGAGATTGCTTATACTGCAAGTTTCTGTTTCTGTAAGTAAGCATGCTGACACCATTGTCCACTGACAGTCAATAAGCACACAGGAAACAATGAACAATTAACAGAACCCAGGCCATCATGACAACGGCTTTGATGTCCAGGCTGCGTGCATTGTGTTCACTTCCTTCTTCCTGTCTGCTCTGAAAGACTGAATCGTCACTTGAGACTGTTCTCCAGAATACTTATCACTTATTTGTTGACCTGCATGTGCATCTGTTTGCATACATGAAGGTACGACTGCACGATATGTATGCCAAGAATGTTTTGATTGGTGTATATGTGTCAGGAATATGTTTGATTACCTTGCCATTAGTTTCGCGATGACCCCAGGCAGTTGCCCACTACTGTACTCCTCAATCACAAGTCTCGATAAATAATTGATCCTATTTCCTGTCGCTGGGGTTTCACTTACCTAAAGTTTGCTTCTTTCAAGTGTATTGAAAACTTGACCTATGACCAGATGTTAAAGTTCACAGGGAAGAGCTCTAACGCCGGAGTCTTTAATATTCTTATGTTATTTTGTTTTAAGCCCATATGGCAGGTCACATGGTAAAAGAGTGAGAAAATGTTGGAAAGTGCATGTTTGGTGTCTTTGAAGAGGAATGTTCTTATCAGATTCTTCAATCGTAAAATGTATTATCGTCTAGCCACTACAGAATATACTATGATTCTTGTTTGGATGTCACAAAGCCCAGCTGTTTAAAACATTTTCAACTATTCACACGAAAATCCTGTACAGTATAAAAACTGTGATATATATTAGTGAAAACAGTCACCTGTCAAAGAAGGTTTGACGTAGAAGTATAACCAGTTGTTTGGTTATGAAAAATTGGATTTATTACATGACTTGTAGCAAATAAATCAGGGTAATTTTTCCCAAAAAATCTTTACACACACACACACGCACACAAACACACACACACAAGCACGCAGTAGACCACAGTTTCTGTACAAATGCTAGGGACTTGGACAAACGTTTATGAACTGTAATGTTTGGAAGTTTAATATTCGTAAGTGGTTGTGATTTGATTTTATTTGACCAGAGCGTTGATGGCAATGTCCGTTTCAGGTTTGAATTGTTTCTATTTCTTATAGAACCATTCTCAGAACTGTTTTGTCCATTCAAGATTTACTTTCATTTCATGTGACTTGGGTCAAAGTTACTTCTTCTTGGTCTTCTACTGTGAAAACCTCTCTGCAATGACAAAAGTAATTTTTACAAACTTTTAAAATTAGGACCAAATCGAGACAAAATAACTAAAAGAAAAGCACAAGAATGAATGTTCAAGAACCCGTCTATGCATAAATAATATTTCTTGTCTGGCTGCTTTAATTGTAGTAATGAAGCGACAGTCTGATGTATGGTTTAATTATCATAACGATAAAAACATTTGTCATCTTCATCTAAAATATTTGTAGCAATATATTTTATTTAAAGCAAACTTACGATTCCGTTTCCTCGTGTCCTGAAATAACAGTAAAATTTATTTTCTTTTAATACAAAGCAATTTAAAGTCATGTTATTGAAAATATTGACCAAATACCTTAAAATCACTGCAACCTAGATGTTGATTTAAAAAAATTACAGCTTTTAAAGAACAGTCTTCCATTTCTTAGACTTATGAGAGATAACTAAAGCACTTTAAATAAATCCGTATTGTGATTGTTGACTATTTGTGTGATTATTCATAGGTACACAGGATTTTGACGATAAAAATCACGATTGTCAACAAATCCTTTTTTTTTTTTGGAAATACTCTATTGTTTATGAACTTTGTTTTGTACTAAAAGATTAATTTTCTTAATAAAAGAAAGTCATACTAACCTTCCTGGCTATAGCATTTCTTGCATGCAACCATGATGACTAGGCCTAGAACAAGTATGACAGATGCAACTGCTCCCAAGACACCACCAACAATCTTTCCAGTATTGTGCTCCTCTAGCGACAGAAAAATTACATTTGTCATCGTCGTCATCATCATCATCATTTACTATTTTTGTTGTTAGCACAATCTGACACCTATGCCGTGTATCAGCGACAATCGCTAAAGACGCAAGATGAAGTTTTTTATCAATCTACTAAGGGCGATAATTATGTTGTCTATTTTTAGTCATGAGGTAATCTTCCTGGTGACATTATTCTATAATATTACAACTACTTATTATACCTTCTTGCAATAGTTAATTGAGATATGTCGTAGTGATTGATTTGTATCAAAAAATTTACCAATGAGTGAGTGAAACTGTTTGAGATAATAATCTTTGTGTACCTTCGCTATTAGAAGAGGTTTCATTAAGGGATTCTCTGAACTCTTCCGGTCGGTTTCCTTGTGTATAAAATGAATCGCACTCTGTGACTTCATTACCTGCAACAAGTACGAGCACACTAATATATATAAACACACACATGACTGGTGGGAACAAGTGTACATTACTTGACATTACTTGAAGCACTCAAATGTCTGATATATTTCAACTGTGACATAACATACTCCAAACATAACCTTTTATAATGGAAATGAAATAAAAATACAGCGTTAATGACATCTCCAATATCTTAAAATTACTAAAATGAATGATTTGAGGGAGCCATTATAGTATTCAAAACACATTAATCCAGAGACAAGCGACTTTTGAGTCAGATTTTGTATCAGCGACCATAATCTCTACATAAGTACTAATGGTCTTTATTTTTTTTTCATGATTCTCTTTCTTCTAACCCTTCAATAATTGGTAGTAGAGAAATATTGTCTTCTAAAATAGAAAAAAATTAAAAATTATTTGAAATACAAAGAAACTTATAAACCCTATCCCATACCTACCTCTTGCATACAAAAAGAAGAACAAAATAAAGTAAAAATGTTTACTCATTTTAGGTGATGATAAATAAGTTGTCCCTCAAACATAGACCTGGAATCAAAATGCAATTTTAGTTTATAAAATATTTAGCAACATATTTATTTATGCGATATTTTTATGTAAATAGCATTTATATCAGCTTGATAATGTGTGGTTGTGACTGGAAATTAAGTATCTTGCTTGAATCACAATGTTTGCCCTTGGACTTCCTGGTGCAGTAAACTGTCTTCTAGAAAAATGTTATATTTGAAGTAAATTTAAAACTTTTAATGATGGTAACAGCTGTTCTAGATAAAAGTTATCCGAAAGGACCGGGCTAAAATTTGTTAGTATGCTAGTTGTTTAGAATACAAACAAAAGAACATGGAGACTATCATAAAGTCTTCCCCAGCTAACAGGAAAGGAATCAACTAAATGTCCTTAAAATATCATTATAAAGTTGCTTTTGAGCTGGGCCGTTAGTACTTGCCAATAGTTGGCAAAGTTTGAAGTGTTTGCTGTGTAGAATATGTTTGGAATACGCGAAGAAAATATTCAAGTACTTACAGATTAGTCATATGTTGTTTGTTACTTGTCCATCCACTACCACAAGAAGTATTTATTTGAAAAGCTAAGCCTTGTAGCCAGTTGATAGACCTTATGTGCTTCACATGTTTCTTGATGCAATAAATCTTCACAAATGAAAAAAAGACAAGAGTGTACATGGGTACGGTGAAAAAAATATTCGAGTGATTGTAAAAACTGTTATCGCTCTCAGGTATTGACCCCTCCTATTATTGCTAGTATTTAGTTTCATTTTTCTCACAAGTTTTTCTTCTAAACAGATGAGACTTTGTTAAGCAACTATCGTTTACAGGTCGAGTATGAACGTGTCGACGTAGGTTAAAAATATGGGGCTAACCACACCAGGAAATAAAACAAATTCATTGCTTGCCAATGCTTGATACATTATCAGTGATTATTATCCGCCATCTTGCTGCCCTAGCGACATTTGTTCATCGACTGTCATTGGATTGATTTCGTGATATCGGAGCAACAAAAAAGGCTACAATATTGACATTAGATGGCGATACAAGGCAAAATCTTCTATTTCTCCATGTAATACAAGCGCACACACTCAATGCTATCTCTCTCTCTCTCTCACACACACACACGCACACATGAATATCCGCTGCGAATAGCGAGACAACCAGTTGCCATGATAAGTTTGCCAAATACCATGAAAACTATCTGGCGACCCCTCGACTTGTCTACCGCGAAGAAGCGTCTCCAATACAAAATTAAAAGGAAAGAAAGTAAGCGAATAGGAAGAATATGCTTTCTGTAGATCGTCTTTAGTCCACTTGAAGGTTGCATCGTAAACATCCGTTTTGGACTTTACTTTAGCCTTGAAATCAGCGTTCAAACACGGCCTGTCGTTGGCCAGTGCAGGCAACACATCCTTACATCTTTTCTCTTAACTTTAGCAGATTATGGCTCTCACCTGCGGCTTGATCGACTCTTAAGTCATTTACTCATTCTTCCCTTGACTTCCGTTGAGAGGACCACTTGGACAGGCACAACAACTGACAAGGGCCACCACTTACACATGTTTCAGACGATAACACCGTGTAACACAACTTTGATAACAGATAACAGGTATGTGTCTGTTAGGAACAGGGGGTTGTTGCCCCTGTCTGTGTTAGTCAGGGATTATTGCCCTTACCAGTATGAGAGTGTTTTTGTTGCGTCGCGGTTAGCGTCAGAACCCGACGTCATTTTATGACGCAAGTTGAGAGGGACGTAGCGTGAAAATTATTTGGAAGGAAGCAGACGGCTGTGGGCAGTTAAGAGAGGCCGAGTGGACGTGTGTAGAGTGTTTGCTTTGGATCTTGTGTGTTGATCCCAGAGGATTTATTTGTAGTGTTCGCTTTGGATCTTGTGTGTTGATCCCAGAGAATATATTCTTAGTCGTCGACTAGGTGTCTGCCTTTCAGCACTTTCTCTCATTAAGAACCGGAAGGTGTATGTGGTTTTCCCTAAAAGTTTTGTGTGTGGATATCAGTCAAGTGTTGCCAAGACTGCACAACTTCTGGACCAGGGAAGGGGAGGAATTTACCAGGACGTTTTATTTTTGGGTTGTACAGACGTTCTCTTCAGACAGTGAGGTGTGAGTAACTAAGACTTTAACGAAATACAGTGGTACCTCTACATACGAGTTTAATTCGTTCCGTAACCTTGCTCGTATGTCAAATTGCTCGTATCTCAAAGCAATTTTCCCCATTGAAATTAATTGAAATGCCATTAATCCGTTCCAGCTCCCAAAACACCACCTCAGTTGTTTTTGTTAAGTGTTTTTGAATAAGAAAAATGTATTTACAAGAAAAAAACATTTATTTATAAATAACAAATACACATTCTATAAAAACATAATAAAAGAAAAAGTGAAGTTTTTACGGAAGCGCTTAATTTTCGTCACTGGTCTTCGCTTTTTTCGTCACGTTTTGCTCATTTTCACCTGCAGATCGTTTAAAAAAAAAGTCCAAGGAGGTTTGTTTCTTCCTCCCTTTCAGGATATTGCGGAAATGAGTCAGGCAAGTTTCGTTGAACAACTCCGATGCACGACCTTTATCAACTCCTTCTGTTTAAGCACAGTACACATCATTGATGTGCTACGCCCGTACATAACTCGCACACCTTGCTCATGTTTTTCTATGATTTCACGCTTTAATTCAATAGACATCATCTTCTTCTTAGGACCCATGGTTATAAAAATAAATGTGATAATGTTTTGTAAATGTACAAAAAGCAAAAAACGCGAACCCAACTTATCAAAAATGCTTCGAAAACGAGGGAAACAAGCACACAGACTGAGGTCTAGTCTGAGGTGGGAGAAACTGTTAGGCGCTGCACACGACACCAACATCCGCCCCGCATGTTGGGGTCGTGTGCAGCGGTGTAGTGTGCGATTCCTCGTATCTCAAATCTTGCTCTTATCTCGAAGCAAAATATCGCTCGCTCGGCGGCTCATCTCAAAACACTCGTATGTCGAGGTACCACTGTATTCAAAAACATACATCAACTTTGATTTACAGGCCGCGGCGTGGAAGACCTACAGACTTTGTATATATATAGTTCGCAGTATCGTGTGCACGAGTTTATTGTTGATTGATATAAAAGTTTTGCTGCCCACGACAAAGAAAGATTGAAAGAACACGTAAGGGGACGTGTGCGTACAGTGAGTGAAAGTGTGATTTAAACGCGTCCCTGACAGTGTCTCATAATAACTTTAGTGTGCTGATTTCAAACATGTTTGGCCACGTCAGGTTTAAAATAATATAATCTAAACATGTAATCACATTGCCGTTGTTTGTAAACGTTTATGAAATGTTTAAATGTTATCACTCTTACATTTTTTGAATGCCCTTTATAAATACCTTTCACCTTTGTATACCTTATGCACAAATAATTCCGCGGGATTATTTTTTTCTAGTTTGACAATAACAAAACACTATTAAAAAACACCAAAAAAAATGTGAAAGATTTGATTTATTAAAAACAATTATTCAGGTTTACACATTTACGAAACCATATAGTTAAATCAATGTTTACATTTAACTCACTACGAATGCAGAACAAAAATCTTAATGTGTGTCCAAGCAGAAAATGACAGCGAAACTCTGAAAGCATTGCCACATTTTGGCACGATGGTCTCTCTTTCAAACGTTTGTAGAAAGCAAGCAGCCTATCACATATAAATATCTCCAATCCTCCACAAATGAGGACAATGTTTAAAAAATAAATAACATTAGATAATTAGTTTTTATAAAATTATAAATATATTTTAGATGGAAGCGGCGCATACGTATAACAGCCTCATTCCAACTGCAATGCTAAACTCTCTAGTGGATGTTCATGGACACACGTGTCTCACAGAAAAAGTAAATATTGCAACACTACTATTGTAAAAGAAACACCACCGGTAGCTCTGGATTCAGAGAAATAAGCTTATGTGTATAAAGTAAAACGAATTAGCTAAAATCTTAGAGAATAATTAAAATTAATTAAAATAAAAAAATTTATCAAGATAGAAAAGAATCCACAAAATTGTTCTATTCCTAACTATAATGTTTCTATTTGAAAGTATTTTTGAAGGCCCTTTATACAAGTGAACTGGCTGAATCATCCGTGCTCAGTGGCTGTGGCTGATATCTCCTTACCTGTCTCTGCAAGCACTTAATAAAATTATAACATAAAATGAATAAATTTTATAGAAATCATATTTATGTGAAAAAGTTGTCTAAATTCAGTAACCTAATAAATGCCAACAATGTGAAGCGATCAAGTCACAGGTATGAGACATAAGGTTTAAGAAAGTATGCTTGCTAACATTTTATTTCTTTAAAGGTCATAATTTTATCTATAAAATGCCTTTAGGAAAAAAAAACAGTTTTCATGTTTCAGTAAGGTGCCTTAACAACAAACCTTTCTTCGGATAAATAGCGAGAGACCCAACACTAGAAGCATCACACCGATAATAGGTAGTATTATTGTCAGATTTACTTTCCATGAGGCTTGAGCTAACACAAGAAAAAAAAATCAAGAAAAAAATTTCAATCTGTGAGTTAAAACACTACAACATTAATCTAGGTGGGGTAAAATATTTCATTCCTTCTAGTGTAATCGGTATTCAAAGGTGATATTTTCATTTTTGGAAATAACGGAAATATTCTGAAATTTAGAAAGTCTTTTGAGTTCCGCATTTAAGAGACATTGCAATTTTTTAAATGACCATAATATTTTACCTTAAAGTACTTTTTTCTCATCACAATTTTGACCACTTTTGATGAATTTCAAATATTTTAGCTTAGGCTTATAGTTAGTAGAGTATCCCTTAAGGAAAGATAGAAGAGAGAGAAATAACATTGAGAATAGGAGGTTGGAAGATATGCCCCATAGAAAATGACACTGAAGACAAAACCAAACGCTAAGAACAGAAACTGAGACCACAAAAGTAAAGTTTTCAACAGAAACATATTTCGTGATAAAGATAACTCACTAAATCTCAAATACATTTGATCTAATGTATGAATTGCATTTTTCAACCCTTTTACCTTCTGTGTGTTTTTCCATAGCCACACTACATCCTTTCACTTCAAATGTAACTGGACCATTGTCCGGGAGACAAAGATATTCGCTGTTTTCATACTGTGAAGTATTCAACTTCACTATGAATACATATTTGTTGTCCTCACGTATATGGTGACAAGGAGTTGAATTTTGGCAAGATGATTGTGTGTATCTGGCTACAAGAGCTAGGTAAGAAAAATCATTTTATTCAGTGTAAGCTTTATTGCATTAACGCTGAAAAAGCTGTTATTATATATATAACACCCAGTCTGAACTGATATTGATACAAAATCACGGGCGCACATAAAAAAGTTCATTCAAAAAGTTTGGTAAAGGCAAGCATTTGCTATGACTTGATAAAATGAGGAAAATAAAGAATGAATTATGCCATTGCATTCATGTTATATATAAAGTGATTAAAACTCACTGTTGTTGTAGATGACACTGAAACCTTCAATACTAGACGAGAATATACATTTCAACATCACTTGACGTATGCTGAATTCTGAATTCACCTCACAGGTTGCAAAATGCTTGGAATCTGCCGACAGTTTAGGGACAAAAAGTTAATTACGAGGTTGGATTTTTTTTCTTTTCTTAGGGAGAGGATTTGTATCATTTTATTGTTATATATATATATATTTAGCGAGAGCGACATATATGTATATGTTTCCAGATTGCTTGTGAACTAAATGTAACACTTATAGAAGTAGAAATAACTCATAGAAAGTGAGATTTACCTTGTGTTTCCGGAAACCAGCAGGGCATGATGCTGTCAAGCGTATAATTTTCAGAAATACATCGATAACTTCCTTTTTGGTCAGAAAAGTTTCTGGGAATGGTGATCACAGCAGTGTCTGATATCGGTTCTCTAACCTCGAAGCTTTTCTGTGTGATGCAGTGAAACTTCGACCCAGTCCACACACACTCAACCAGGAGCTCTGTACAGTTCATTTTAGAACAATTAGTTTTTAGACAACATTTTAAAATTACCTTTAATGTTCGTGGAATCTTAGTTTTCTTTGACGCAAAGATTTATCAAAGAAAATTACTAGGACAAGCTATATAAAATCGTATAGATGTTGGTACAGATCGGCACTGATATCTTGTGTTAGCTCACTTTTGAAGACACCCCTACCAAAGAGACTATATATTTTTTCGCACAAGTTCATTATATTCGAGGGAAAAAAAGACACTTTTTATTTTTGTCTTCCGTTACACACTGTTTTACATCATTTCTGTAAATATCTGCCATATGGCATTAGTCAAAATGTTTGACTTAATCATTCGCTATATATTTACCTTCACCTCCACTGTCAGGATAAAAAATGAGCGTAAAAGTTTTGTGTGTGCTATTGTCAGCTTTTGGGAACTGGCACTCTAGGTTCCTTTCGTCTGTTGTGACACATTTTGATTCTGCAATCTCTGCAATGCACGTGAGATTACAAAACATCAGGGTAACGAATGTGAGGAGAAGGGTGGGCCTAGCTCACCCAAAGGGTAAAGGAACACCTGCTGGCTCGCTTCACCCGATTTTCGTTCTCTTGCACCCGATCATACATAGAGACAAACACGTACAAGTCAAGAAATAGCAGGAACTGTCGTGGTCAGAACTTTAAAAAAATCTGGTTTGATGTGATAGTCATCTACCTCATCGTTAAAGTATCAAGCAAGGATTTCAAAACACCAATGAAGTAATCGCCATAGACAACATTGAGGATTAGGTCAAAATGTTAAACTGACTGTGTACCTCTGCTGCTTTCACTTACCTGTTGTTGCTACAGAGATCAAGATTAAGCATTGGTAAAGGACTTTCATCTTTTGTAGAAACGGTTGATAAACAAAATCACATTTTCCTTTGCAATGCTGAAAGCAAACGACGGATACAAATAAATATTAATATTTTTGTTTACAATAAATATATCTTACATCTTTTCGTCTATTGGTGTTTTTCATAGTCTAACAGCATACAATGAAATTGCTACTAGCCAGCCAGTGATGCCGCTTATTCAACAGGTAAATAGGTGTATATCCAATACGGTACACTTTTTTGACTAGCTCATATCATGTAGCTATATATCAGTAGAAAAGCTTCAAGGAAAGCAAGTAACATCATACAAGAGGACGCTTCTTCAAGTCAGTCACCCAGCTTTTTCTTCTGTTAACCATAGCGTCGACTGCCTTGGAGGAACCTCTCTAAGGCAAGAGAAAGGAATGTAAGCGAAGCAGAACAGCATTCACTGTCAACACATAAAGAAGATTAATTTCAGGATATGTAGCTGTGTTGGTGCCGCTCTGTTGAATCTTCTGTGTGCATGTGTGCGTGCTTACAGTGTACAGTATGTATGCATTTGTAGGGGTTCTCTGATTATAAAAATGTAGGTATTATAAATAAGTCAGAGGGTTATGAGATCAATAGAGGTCTACATAGCTGGGTACATTTTAAAAGCAAACAGGTATATACGTGTGACTAATATATGATCTATCTTTGCTGGCTGCATTCCTTTTCTCTATGTAAAACATTCTATTTTATCTCTTTTTTTTAGTAAGCTTAAAACCAAATTTTGCTATAGGCACTAACAGCTTACAGTAAAATATCTATTAGTCCAAAGTGATGATTGCCAGTTTACAGTTCTCCAATTCCGTCGAAAATTTATACTTAGGTTTCAGAATCTTATTGAAAACATGAATAAACAGGAGGCTTACCAAGATATCGCTCAATCAACACAAGTCTTGTGAGAGCAACACGCTAACGGACATTGCAAGCTGAGTTTCCTGGAGATACCTGATGTCAGTCATGTCAGACTGGTCTGTATTGCACGAACAGCTTTCTGTGACAGCTCAACATCAAATCTTTCTCAAGCAGCCGAGGAAGGTAATCAGATTTTGAAGCCGAAACTGCCATGTGTAGACCTAAAATCTAAGTAATCGCAAGATGGCGCAGATGTGACAGTCGAAATAAAATGGCCCAGGAAAAGATAAAAAGCGGATCAGACACAGAAATCGACATAGAAATGTTGAAAATATCGTAACATATGTACTGATCAACATTAGACACAAAACTTCACGCAGATAACCGGCAAATATGAAAGTGAGGAAGAGCTGTCAGCCTCTAGCCAGGCAGGCGAAGGGACGTTACTCTTGTTATAACATGTCTACACGAGATCAGCCTTCAGTTGGCAGACGTGAAACAGATTTCTAAGAAAAGTTGAAAATCGTGAATAATCCTTGCAAGAACAGCCAAAACTTTGTTAAATATGTTTTATTATTTGTATTTAGTTGCTTTCATTTAAAAATATTGCGGTAAATACCATAGTAATAACTTTAAAGGAGTATAAGCCAGAAAGCTTATGGGTGAAAATCTCATGTAAACAGTTTATAAAATATGCTAGTTTCTTGTTGTAATAATCTAAAATCTTGAAGTCACAGTTAAGCAGCTTTCTAAGATGAGTTAATTTAAGTACAACTTATGAAAGCTAAAATCAGTTTCTACCAGTGTTTTTGCTCAATAGTCCCATTCCCTAGCAGAGCTAATAGTAACTAAAACTTCTTTCTAAGTAACCTATCTGACAGTAAATGAAGTACAATCTACTATAGAAGTTAAAACTGCTGTAGAATGTCCTTTAAAGTCTGCTAGTATTGCATTTCACGTTAATTAGATGTCTACAATATGCTCCTTTTTATTAGAAACGTGTGTACTTATGTAACACTCTAAGTTTCAGCATATCTGATCACAGTTTTGTTGGTCTACCAAAGCTAATGAGATCACTTTACATAAAACCTAGTCAACAAGACTATACACATATTTTACATTCTTCAAGTTATTGATTTGGAAAAAATGGTTTGATTCTTCAGAACTGAACTGTTTGAATAAATTTCTTTTACATTTGGAGCTTAAAGAATGTGTATGTCAATCCTTGATCTGTACACATCACTAAAAAGGATGAGGGATAAGTATCAGTTGAAGGCAGCATTTGACAAAATTCTCGAGTAAGATCTTTGGTGAATATTGACAATTGGGTCCATTAATTTTTTTCTTGATTGTCTGGATTCTTCTTTTTGTGTCAGCAAGTAGTCTGCATCATTCACCTGTACAAGAAGATGGGAACTATGAGGAACTTGTGCACTTGGTAATTGCAAAAACCTGATGATATTGCATGCAAGATCCTGTTCATCTTGGCTTTTGCAGCTGGAGCTGTAACAATCATGTTGCAGATTTATGATACACAGCTGAATTTGTAGACAGGTAGCTACCAGATATCTGAAGC
The DNA here is from genome assembly GCF_003073045.1 of Pomacea canaliculata. Taxonomy (NCBI): domain Eukaryota; kingdom Metazoa; phylum Mollusca; class Gastropoda; order Architaenioglossa; family Ampullariidae; genus Pomacea; species Pomacea canaliculata. The sequence continues at coordinate 15,178,358 of NC_037596.1, read as the reverse complement.
TGTGTGTGGATCTCTCTATTGCTTTGCCATTGGTGTTGACAACAGCTTTACTCATTTCAGTACTGGTCTTTGCAAAGTTTGTGAGTATTCTGTCTTTTGCATAGTTATTATCCAATGCAATCCATTGTGACATGACTATTTCTTTTGGCACTCTACTTATGTATGCCGTACCTTGAAACGTTGTCGTCCTATTGATGTTAGCAGTTAATATAGCAAATCTGTCTTTGCTTTATTACTGAGAAAATTGTCTCCCTTTCTTGCTCCCTGAAGAGCAGGAGCTTTGATACCCACAGAACAAACTAGTCACAAGAAAAAGATCTGAAAACTTTTAACATTTTTATATTTTAATTGACGCTCCTGTTACAATCTAATGATAATTATGATGATGTTAAAATGTAGTACCAAGGTAGAGTGCTATATATATATATATATACACACAGATGGTATAGCGAATCAGATTAGATTTTAGTTTTCCTGTGGCGACCTGTTTTCTTTAAGAATTTGTGTATGTGATTGATCGCAAAGTACCCTGAATAAGTTTGTATAACATCTACAATTAGTGTCAATCCTCTAACACTGTATAAGAATGTTGATGATGATTGATATCCAAGTAGCTGTATGGAGAGACATTCTTTTTAAAGACAGATCGAAGTGTCAGAAAGCAGGCATCGAAGAATAACAGGAACCTGTCTGCAATCGGAAAAAAGGATGAGATCACTCAAAACACTTGTCCGTAATACTTTTTCACAATTAACTTCCAAACATACAGAAGCATTCATAAAAACTTTACTCAGCCATAAAAGACCAAAGGAACTAGCAATGTTTGTCTAAGCAAAGCATGAAAACGAAAAAAAAAACTTGTGTCTACTTACATTAAGAAGGAGAAAAAGATCCAACTTTCCTGTGCAGTTTGGAGACATTAAGCCATACGAAGTGTCAGCGATAACATAAAAATTATCTTTTGAAGATGAACTTCCTGCTCTTTAGTATATGTTTATACTAAAGGGACTTTTCTTCCTCCAGCCAAATATTATTAAGGCACATATGTTCCGAGGAGAAATCGGGCATCCAGAAAGAGAAACACTAATATAAGTAATACCTAATTAAGAAAACTCTAATAGTTTGGTCGAAAATCTCACCTTAAAATAGGGAGGTATAGAATATATAATTATATTCCTCTCCTCGGTTATCTTCTTACATATAAAAACGCAGCAGATTTAAAAGACTAAAGTCAAGACTGGCTTATGACTTTTTCACCCCACAGTACTGTGAAAAATGCGAACAGAAAATGCCAACTTCATTTCTCGATACTACTCATACCTGTAATGATAGCTGACCTGCTGTAGAACATAAATATTTTAATTGTAAGTAATATGAAAGTATTGACAAATGTCAATTATGGTTATGGTTTAACTAATTTATTATCGTTATAAAGAAAACGTTATACTGTGCCTTATACAAACTAAGATAAAAGTGAAAGTTTACAGTAAAGAAAAAAAAAATAGTGATAAATCCATTTATGGAAATCTTTCTGTATTTATCCTATATCAGTTTCTTTATGTCTCTTAATAAGGGATGGGGAACCCAACATTATCCATATACTTGAATTAACACGTTACCGAAAATGAACAAATCAGACTGCAAGAACTGTACTTATAATGTACACTTCCTAACCTGTATTGTTGATAAGGTGAAAAGTAATGCTTGAGGCACCCAACTCATTCATGACTTGCAATGTCCAGATCCCTTCTCCAATCCAGGATTCATTGAAAGGTCTCAGGGTCAGTGTGAACTGTGGGGGATGTCCGCGTACATCACACTTCACTTCTCTGGCGGAAGAACGGGACTGCACCTGGGTCATGAGACATTTCCTGATGTCGCCTGTATAGGATTTCATGGCAAAAGTCATCCCTCCATCTTGAATTGTTTTCAGATCGGCAATTTGAGAAGTCATGTAGGAAAGCTGAGGTGGACCTAAAGAAACAAAAAGATATTTGTAACAAAACATTCACATAAACCTGACACAAAAATTTTTATAGAGTGGAATAGAAAATAATAAACTCACATCTGACAACTATGGCCACAGATCGGTTTATCTCCGAGCCCAGAGCTTCGCATCTGATGACCGGCCAGTTGTCCTGACAATGATAAATTCCAAGTGAGAGCATAAGGGGTCCCTGTCCGTGTGTTGTGGAACTCAGTGTGTGTCCTGTGTCATCCAATATTCGAATGCTGACAAGTGGGCTTCCATTAGTAAAGTAGCAGGAAATGTTAACCTCTTGATGTTGCTCGCCAACGTGTGTTCCATTGACGTCCTGTCCGTTTACATGCAACGCTGTGATTTTTGGCGAATCTAGTTGCAGAGAATATGTTTTCCAATCTCAGTGACAATTGTAATATCATAAATACAAAATTGTAATGTCAGAAATACAAATACTGTACATTTTCCCATCAACTAAAATTAAATGTTTTAACCATTGGAACCAATCACTAAATTTCACAGCATACAAAAATGTAAAACTTCAGTTTTAAAAATACATTTATATGCAAATAAAAAGTTTTAAATATTAGGCAAATACAGTTCACTCACAGGTGACTTGTAACGTCCTCTGTTTCAGAACAACTGGGGCGTAGTTCTGTTGAAAGCATACCCACGTGATATTTGTATATGTTCTTTTGATAAGCAACGAAAAATGCATTTCAGACGTATCTGCCTCACAGATCGAATCATTCCAGAGAATTTTACATACTGGATCATTTCTTGAGAGCCATAGGCATACGCAAGCTGTACGAAGTGTACCAGCGTCATATAATTTTACTTCAATGCGAAAATTGGAATCTTCTGAAGTCTCGTTCATTCTTGAGGTCGTCAGCCGGTAACTGAAATTAGCGTAAGCATTTTCTGCATGTACGCTGTTCTCGTAAGAATCTTGATTTGTTTCTTTTGGTGTACCTGCAGAAAGTAAGTATAGTCGGGTAAACAAACATGACATTATTACAATTTTTATATTTCTTTTTACTACCATTTGTAGCGCTAGTTTAAAATACAAAATCATATGGCATAATAAATGTATTATATAACTGGGCGTTGGCAGAAAAAAATATAGATTAAATAAAGTTGTTGCCAAAACCTTGATTGAAATTAACAAGCAAGAAACAATCAAAGGTCTTATCTTCAATGAATGCTATTGTTATGACTAATATATCAGGTCTTTTCATAAAAGAGTACGTCCATCATCATCTTGTCAAATAAACGTGATTTTCATTTTTTAAAATTATTTAACGTTGTCATGAACTTTTTAAAATAGAAATGTAAATTATCAAATGATGTGCTCACATGTCATGGCACTGGTATTTCCATTGCCACATACAAAAAGAAAGAGCACAACACGGCACAGTGCGTCCATGTTGTAGTCCTGCGTCCTAATTCTTCTGGCTGAAGCCAAGCTCGTGAAAGGGTATCTTATAGTATTGAAACGTTCAATATCAACATGCTCGCAGTTTCAGTTTCCTTGTAAAACAATTTTTTTTAAAAATAGTATGCGCTTGGTTAAGGTTTAGATTATGTTGTACATCATATTACAAATAAAACTAAACATCAAAGATAGGAATACATACTACTATGATTTATATACATATAAACATGTAGTTTCTAGATTGCTTCATGAATAGATATTAAAACAAACTGGTCTCTCTTTCCTCCTACCTCACGATCCAGACTCCATCCCCTGTACTTTGCTCAGAACCTGTCATCAGACTGCACATTTCCCGTATCATAATCTGGTCTGCTTAACATCGGACCTCCACATGTGCCACTTCCTCTGCTCAGAGCAATCTCCCCAGAAACTGCTTGCCTGCTCCAGTCTGCTTTTTGTTTTTAAAATTCTTTAAAGTGGTAACTTTCAATTCACCTCTTTCAAATGACTTCTACAGATTACCCAGTTCTTTTAACTGTTTCATTTACAATATTGAAGAATCACCTTCACAAACCCCTTAGTACTCCACACTTCATCATAGTCCGTCCTAGTACATCTACCTCCTCCCTCTAATAAAATTTGTTTTTTAATAAGTTAACCTTCTGCTGTACATTAGCATTCGTATTTTCGTCCACATTTCCAGTCAGCACTTCATTGTGCAGAGGATGCGAAGATAAAACAGGTCCAAAATAAAGTCCAAGTTTAAATTAGGTTACTGATAAAATTGTAAGAATATTTGTAAGTAGGAAAACAATTTTCTTATTACTTTTCTGATAAAATCATACTAGGTTTAATCAGCTTTATGCTTTCATTTAAGTTAGTCAAAGTGTCCGTAGCGTCAAACCTGCCAAGTCCCAATAAAAGTATTGCCAAACTAGTCGAGGCATGAAGGCGAGCAACACGATCAGCTTTTGAAATACTGGTGACAAAGCACACTCCTACTTCTATGGTCTGAGAGGTAATAGATGTAAAGACTGTTTATGCTGTCAGTTATATTTAAAAAGTAAGCACGGATCGGAAAAAGTGAACTAAATTTTAGATGCACCTTTGTGCTTTGATCTGATATTACATATTTAAAGAAATCAAGGCACAGCAATAATTATCTAATAAGGTAGACACTGTTCTTGCAGCACAGGTGTGCCCAACCTATTGGTCAGGTTCGCAAAAGTCCTACAAAGGCGAAACATGCGACCAACTCATTTCAACCAGACACAAGGTTGTTTTGTAATATCACTGCTAATTTCATTTTTAACCACGACATGATTCTGGAAAAACTGCAAAGTTCTGGCCCGCGAGATTTTATATCATTTGGAGTACGGCCATCGGGGTAGAAAAGGTTTGGCACCATTGTTGTAGCAGTTCCTTTCACAGCAGCTTCATATATGGAGAGAAAAAGGTTGAAGAAGAAGAAGAAGAGATCAATACTGTTGGCAATAATTACCACGAAAATAGCAGACAACAAACACTTCAATCGTCGAAGAACACAATTCAAATTAAGAAGTATTTTTTGTGGGAATTTTTTTATTTTTCATAAAATATGTATTTAGTTTTTACAAAGAAATACTACCAACAGCAAAAGAAAGAGAGGATAAGAAAATTTGAGTTACAAACATTATTAAACTCTTATTTCGGTGGGGAAAAAAGTAATATTGGTTTATACAACGCTGCTTTCACAATACGTGTCGATACTCATATGTGTATCGTATAGCACATTGGTTGAGTTATCAAAGATAACTGCATTATAGCTTGAAATGAAGTCCGACTTTTACACGTCATCAAGAAAATCATTTACCTATACATTACTATGACTAAATAAAATAGCAATTCATTATAATAGGTCATTTGTAGGAAGGCTGTTTTACTTTTAACATCATCAAGACAAGATTTTCTATTTTTCTTTGATGCATTTGCATAGACTGAGAGTAACAAATAGTTTCCGCTATCTTGACAGTAAAGGTGCACAGTAGCTTAAACATTTGTCTTAAATTCCACTGTTCACAGGTCTTTTTTTCTGAATAAAAAAGCTTATCTGATACTTTTCGCCCTTAATTTTCCACAAAAAAATCTTTATCACTCAATCAAAGTTACTGGAGACGACCTGTCTTAGTCATTTAAATAATAAAAAAGATATTAACATTTAAAGTAAAACAAAGCTATAGAGTTTATTTCTTGCTGCTTTTAATAGCGTGTACAATCAAGTAATTAAAAAACCATAAATATTTTATTTACAATATTAGCGCTATCCTGAATCTCCTGGAAGAGTAGAGTTGCGAGGTACAAAAGCGCATTATGTTGTAGGTCCCCCTCTCATAATGAACGCAACCCAAGCAACACTAGATCTCCCAAATACAGATAGAGGAAAGGAATCACCATCAGCTAAGGTTTTACACACAAAAAAGGAGAAACACAAAAAAATCATCACCTTACTCCACATGGTCCACTCAAGTACAAAACATATCTTCACTTTTGCATAAAGTCGTTTAGTAAAGGAAGGTTCCAGACGGCATCACATATTATATTAGACCATTTTGGTTACTGACCGTCTTGTACACAAACATCACTAGGTTTCTTAGTACAGGTTAGTGCTCACAAATCAAAACAAGCAAAAAGAGTTATCGTTATTTGCTAAGGTTTCAATGGATATAGGGAATGCGAGATAAAAAGCATCGATACCTTTTAATTTCTTTCAGTTTAAAATAATCAGTTTGCCGAGCACACAGCAGTGCCACCCATTATCTTTGGTTACCTAAGTAAATTGGTAAGTTTGAAAGTCATGCAGACATAAATCATGCAGTCATTTCTATCACAAACATTAGAAAATGTATTTTCTTAGTACCTGCGTTAGCTTGTACAATTGATTATTTAAAACAACTCTAAAGATTTTATGTACAAATGTAGACCTCACCTTAGTCTGGAAGAGTAGAGTTGCGAGTTACACAAGCGTCTTATGTTGTAGGTCCCCCTATCATAATGAACGCAGTGTAAACAAGCATCTTATACTCTTCCAACTATGGTTAGAGGAAAGGAATCACCACCCATTAGCTAAGGTTTTATACAAAAACAGAAAAGTGGTTGCCACAAGCATCACCATCTCAATACAAAGGCGCATTCACGAAACAGTAATGCAGTGAATTGTCTCTGCAGCTGTTTTGTTCATTTTGGATGAATACATGATTATTGTTTTTATTTTATTCCTTCGTCTTTTTTGCTACTAGGATTTGTTGGGCTGCAGTAACCTTTTAAATAAATTTTCATCTTTGACTGTCTACGAGCGATTACGCCTGAGAAACAGGTGTGGAGGACCAAATGCTAGAAAGCAATTCTGTTTCTTATTCAATGAAACCTGACGACTATTACATTCTAATCGACGTGCAGGCAATAAGTGGAACAATATTCTAGGCGCTTTTAGGTTTAACATCATGTCTAAAGCTGAAGGATTTTGATGTATGTGTCCTGAAGAAGACGTTTTTGAGTGCCTTTCATTTTTCCTTTGTTTTCTTCTTCTTGTCCCTAATTGAAAACAAAAAATTGAATTTAATTGAAAATGATGTTTTTAAGATAAATAGTCTTACAAGCAATTTGTTTTGTTTTCAATATATGAGAGGATTGTTCTTCAATTCAAAATCAAGTTTTGATTGAATCCGCGTTGTGTAAATTTGTGTCGCTGTTTCTATGGATACGGTTTGTCTCCTGTCTTATTTACACTCTTTCTTATTATTTAGGCTTATTCATAGGTTCATGGTGCAGATGAAGTTCTTTGTTTGCACTATGGATGCTGGTCTTGTATCAAAGAAGAACTGTCGATGTACCATAAAGAGACAATAAGTGGAAAGTCATGAAATAATTCCAACAGTGTGGAACTAAATGTTTTGAAGACTAAATACCACGTGGCAGATTTTCGTAAAGTCTCAATCCGCCCGCTGCTATTTCAGGAGCAACCGAAGGAATTAGTGAAATCTTTTAGGTGTTCATTGAAAGGAATTTCAGTGACCTCAGATGAGAAATGTAGCGTGGGAAGTATTTCTTTTGCCAGATTCGCAAGATTGGTCCAGTTCTACAGGATTACTATAAAAAGTATGATTGTGCATGATCTGGCAATCTGACATGGCAACACCTTCTACATGGAAAAGCACTATATTTACGGCGTAGTAAATACCACTGGCAGGGTGTTTGACAGTTATGTCTTTTTTAAATACATTTATAACAAATACCTTTTCCAGAAACCAACATATATCAATGCCAGCAGTATTGGTCTTACCAGGTAGCTCTTCTGGCCTCTTTTTTCTTCTAATCAACAGTTCCGGTTAAAACTGAGATGCACTATGTATTTCTACTTTCCACAGAGTTATCCTGTCCTGTGATCTGTGTGTGTGTATATGTGGAATTTTGCGTCAAAGTATATGGGAGCAAAGAATAAGGATAAGATAATCGGAAGAGAGTAAAGTTTTGCCAAATAGTTTGTAAAGTAACAAAAAACATTACGTTTAATGGAAAAAATATTATTGAATTTAATAACATTACAAATAAAACAAACCCTTTTTCTCATGAGAAGTACTACAGGAACCACCACTGCCGGTGTCAGTATAACCAGTACGACAGAACAGACGACAGCGATTAACACCACGGATGATACAGATGAGTCTTGAGTGAAAAAAAACAAAAAAAAACAAAAACAAAATAAATTTAAAAATGTGCTTTACACGTTTATGCTGGCGACAGTGGTTTCTTACAGCTGAAAGCTGTCATGTGGTCATATGACGATAAAAAATTCCAACAGGCAATATTTAAACAGACATTCGAAGGCATAAAAGTATTTTCGAACAAAAACTTATTAAATCGATGTTAAAGAGTGCATCGTTGAAAAAATAATACAAGTTTAGTTTTTAATAGTTTAGTACTTTGGAAAGGAATATTTGTAAGTATATTTTTCAAATGAGAAGAGAAACGGAAGTAGCTTAAAGTCAGAAAAAGTAAAACAGACAAAAAATGTAAGGGTATATAAAAGTTGTTTTTATTATTATTATTATTATTATTATTATTATTATTATTATTATTATTATTATTATTATTATTATTATTATTATTTATTATTATTATAAAAAGGGTCTTACCGTCAGTGCGTGTTTGTATAGCCACAATGCATCCATTGACTTCAAGTCCAGAAGGAAAGCTATCTGCTTGGCATACAAACTCGCCGTATAGATGTTTTGTCGTATTCAACGTCAAAGTGAATGTACTTTTGCCTTCCTCCTCCTTGTAATTACATACGGGGTAGATCTCTTTGCAAGATGATTTCGTGTACTTGGCCCAAATAGCTAGAAAAGGATAAATTACTTTACTAAACTTCAGCTTAAATATGGTACATATGTAACAAATGACATACATTAATATTAGTAAGCATCAATACAAAATACATGCATTACGAAAAGATTTAAACTTACACGTGTCATAGATGACACTAAAGCTTTCAACGGTGAAGGGAAAGTTGCATTTCAAACTAAACTGGTTACCGTCAAAAGTTGAATTTTTCTCACAAACTGCAGACTGTTTAACATCTGCAAACCAAAAGGTACACATTGCATACACACCGATTCTCCTCTATACTAGTAAAACTTTACTTTTTTATTTTTTATTTATTTTATTTTTTTGCCTTTTTTAAAATTTATTTTATGACAGTTAAGTAATGCTTTATTGAATCACTGTGTTTCGATTAACAGTTCCAATTTAGTAAAATCCCTTAGCTACGTCTTGTGTGATAAGCTTGAAACCCCCCCCAAAAAAAGTAATAAAAATTTCCCAAAATAGAGAATTCTGAAAGTTGGTATGTATTCTTAGCCAGTTTGTGCTAATTTTTTAATCATCAATGTATACCGTCTAATGGTTATTTTGTTTAATGTGGTTGAAATAGTTTCTCTATTCATGAAAATTTGTATCATCAAATTATTGAAAAATAGTGACCTAGGTATATATTAACATTTATTAAAATACTACGGATTAACAACAAAGAGGGTTAATCATAATCAACATTTTTTTTAAATTTAACATAACAATTTCCATACTAAATTCATTAATAAGTTAAAAAACGTTTCCTTTACATATAAATATAAAGACTTTTGTTTTTAGTATCAAATTACGATTACATATAAATGTAAAATGTCACATGCTACAACCAGTTAGATGCTAGCTAGAGTTCATTTTATATTAACATTTCTCAACTGTGGAGCAGACCTACACAGTTTTTACATTTACGATTAAAAAAAAAAGAAAAAAGTCAACAACACAGATATGTAAACGATGCAGCTGTTGAAAAAAACTTGAACGCTATCAGATTACAAAATAGTAGACACATTTTTTTGATCCAGTTGTTCCCCTTTGCCTATCAGTAAAACAGCCACCTGACTATAACAGCTGATAATCTTTTTGTTTGCTTATCGATAATAAAACTCTTGTAAGGCATGATCACGGTCTCTTGTCAGACGAGGGCAGTCTTTTTAATGATTTTTATTCAAAATCATAACTTATTAGCATTAGTGACTAAAAAAAGCTACTAGGCTAAAGCGCAAACTCCGAAATCTGAGAGGAAACATCCTTTCATGAGAGCTTATGATTTTTAAATTTTTTCTTCATTGCTACTTAAACTAATTTTGCATGTAGCAAACCTACTATAACTTCCAAAGATTATGCTTACCTCGACTGGCTGGAACCCGACAGGATTTGGCAGTTAACGGGTAGTCGACATTTTCACATCTGTAGCTCCCATTTCTACTTACAAAACTCCTGGGTATGGTAATGACTGCAATCTCTGACACCAGGCCTTCATGCTCAAATCCCTTTTGTGTGATGCAGTAAAGTTGCGACTTGACCCATGAACATGCAACTAATTGTTCTGTAAATGTTTAATTTAAAAAAAAAATATAAAAATTACAGACAATGCTTATAGAATATTTTTTAAAATGTAACGCATTTTCTCATAATTTAAATAGATTTGCATGTCAGTATTTGTCTCTCGCGATTTACATAAAGGCACAAAATATTTGTGGTATTTCCTTTTGGGTACTTTTTGGTCCAGTAAAGTCTCATTTACCCTTTTTGACATAAAAGAGAATAATGCATCTTTAATAATAAGCTTGTCGCTTTAAAATGTTAAAAACGCATTATGTTATTCATAAAACTTTGTTATAACAGTGTACTTTACATTTCTTTATTTTGTTTTTCTAAGTGCGAGGCGGCAAGATTCATATTTCATTTTGTATGGAAGAGTCACATGAAATGTGTTTATTTATATTAGCAGTTGTTTATTTAAAGTAAAAGTTCTTATTGAATAAAGAAAAATGTGAGAGACACAATCTGTTGAATTTGAAAAAATTCACTCCTTTCCATGGATCTGAACATTATATTTACTAATAAATTAAAATGGTACTGAAAAACCACGGAAAAGACAGAAGTCAAGTTGCATCACATCATTACTAAAAACAAAGTTAGTGGAGCTTACAAATTTGCAAATCAGTTACCTTCACTTCCATGGTCAGGATCAAAATAAATCGAAAAATCTCTTTGTGTTGAGTTAATATTTTCCGGGAACTGGCACTTTAAGTTTCCTTCATCTGTTGCCGTACACTTTGTTTGTCCACTGCCTGAAAAGGAGGCAACAAATATCGTTCATTATAAAGCACTAAGTTAAAGACATTCCTAGTGTTGCATACACAAGAATACAGTGACATTTTTTTAAATTTCATAACCCAAAATATGGGTAAACAAATTATTTATTCTATATTACTTAACACAATGACACAATTTTGCAGATTTGTATTATATATGCCTCTACATATAAAAGTACATGCATCCATTTGTTTAAAGCACACATGCACAAGCGTTATCGCACATACACAAACACACAGAGAGCAATATTCAGACGACATTAAAAAAATACATGTTGTGTTGTATTGTTGCTAAGTTTGTTTTCCTTCAAAGTTTTGACTACTACTGTGGAATATTAGCAACAGGTCCAAAATAAAATTGACAAAAATGCTAACGTGCCATTACAGTCATTTTAACTTGCGGGGCTTACCTCTAGCTGCTATAAGAGGGAGAAGAAAGCAGCAGCAAAAGTAGTAGGCGTGATTCATTTGACCGAGAGGACATCTAGCAATCAAATCGCATTAGTAGATGGGTCCATAGCCGAATCAACGTAGAGCCGAAAATATCTATCAAAATAAAATTAACATGGCACGATTAATACAATATTAAATATTGTAATTCAATATAATGGTACCTATTTATGGAAAGATAATAATCCTTGGCTCTGCTACAACCCTTTTAACGTATAACAGTTACCACTACCCGCTCCCTTCATTAAGCAAGTAAAAAACGTCATGCAGCTTAATGACATGACAGATAAGTTCTATATATATATAAGTAAACAAAGGTCAGGTAGAATCATTCACTGACCTAGTTTCACTTACCTCAAGAACGTAGTTTCAAAGGGTGATCTTTGAGTGCGGGTTTTTCTCTTACCTCAACATTATATATTATTCCAGAACTTTCGTTTACCATTTTTTCTCAACATATTAAATTCTACAACATTTTTGCTAGGAGAAATGAAAGATAACTATCGTAGGAAGCGAAAGCAACATAGATTCTGAAGGAAGGTACTAATGTAACAAATAAACATGGATTTGCTAGTTTACTGAATGTTTTCTATTAGTGTCTACAAAATAAACATAAAAAATTGACCAGGTTTAACTATATTTTAGCGCTAGTCAGACATATCTTAAAAATATATGTTCACATCAATGATGCTGTTTATATTCTATCTGCTCGTTCTGAAGCTTAGTCGTCAGTATCCTCAATGCTCAATATATCTACAGCAAGTGAAGAAAACAGTTTTCCCTATTTTAAAGAAAAATCGCCACTTACTGAATGCAACTGTTTTAAGCGGGTTTTCTTTTGACGCTCAGGTAGAAACAACGGCCCGCTTACTCACCTATTGATACCTGGCGACTATGATAAAAGACTTAGGCCTAAATTTGTTTACGCCTTCAACATGGGCACACAGATTTGGCCTAAGCCTCTCCGGCGTACTGTGTCAGGACGACTGATTATCTGGATTTTTTTTTCAACTGGCTGCACTCATTCCAATCTGAACTTACTGACATTTCTTATCATCCACACATACACAAGCAGGCACGCACAAACAATATATATTATATATTGCCTATCTAAATAATTGAATTGGTTTTAATTGCATGAAGCTTTCAATCATGTATATTTTTCTGAAAAAATGTTGAGGAGGTCACCAGTAAGACCTTTTTAAAGTAATGGATAAGGCAGAACCCAGAACCGATTCCGCTGGATAAAATCATGTATTTATTTAATCGAAAAGGCGAAGATAGAATAGCGCCCTTCTGCTCCAAAGTCGGACACATTCAGGACCAGGAACTGCACGGTGCGTCACAAGCGCGCTGGTTGTTGGCACGTGACTAGGGAAGTTTTATCGCGCCTCGAGGGTCGTTAAAGGTCAGCCTTTATCTGCAGCAAAGGTCGATTCCCGTGTCATGTTGCGACTGCGCTAGCGGGTGATTCCACCCGTAAGTTTAGAGACGGTCCTCCCCGTCTGTCACTCGTGTAAGGCTTGCTAAAGATGGCTTCCACATGCTTACTATTGTATGAAGCGGAAAATAAATTTCTCAGAAACAGAATATTTTGCAATCAAACTAATCCCATTGATTCAGAGGACTAGTTACCCCTCTATCAACGAGTAAGATTTTGACGAAATGACATCCAGGAGATTGTCGATGACATACAAGCGGACTTAGTTATTTCAAATCGGGGGCGCAGTGTCACACCTCCACTGCAGGTGTGTTTTGACCTTCGTTTTTATGCAACGGGTGCCTTTCAGAATGTGTGTGTATGTGGTCTGTGTGTGTGGTATGTGTGTATGTGGTCTGTGTATGTGGTATGTGTGTGTGTGTGTGGGGGGGGTGTCTGTTTGTGTGTGTGCTTAGCTAGCAGGCGTCTCCAAAAGAACGGTTGGCCGAATTACTAACCGAGTCAGAAAAAACTTTAAAAAAAAAATTCCAAAGCCTCCAGTGACAGTTGCTTAGTTTTGACACAAGTCACGCTGTCATAGTGACAGTCTTTGAAGGCACATCTGCACAAATAATAACAAGTAGGAAGTACCTGTACACAAATGTTTTATGTAAGAAGGACCAGTATACACTGATGCTGCTTCTATTACATGTTGTACAATGCATCAGTCGAGTCAACATGTATCAGGCGAGTTAGAATATTTGACCAGTTCGCCTTTCTCGGCTTTTTATATGGCGGTATATTATCTTCATCTTTTTTACCTTCTATTGCTTAGAATTGCACAAAATAGAATTGTGTGGCTTATTTCAGCTAAATTGTCACAATGAAGAACAAAACAGAGGTATGCAGGACCAATGCTGTCATTTTATCTACAGAAAAACAAGACAACTGTACTTTATGTGTATATTATATTTAGTACAATTTATCATTTCGTGCGTTCTATTGAACTTGCATGGCACATAGCCATCAGGAATCTCTACTAAAAAATGACAATGTATTTATTGAATGGACGTGAGCTGAGATAAACCAAAGCTGGTGGTTGCCTCCCTTGTCACAGTTCTAGGAAGACTTCTTTCATTCTTTTCTTCACTTTCCGTTTCATACTTATGTCATCTCTTTAATTGAACTGACCAGCGCCTAATTTCTATGTAAACTATTTCTACACAAACTAAAGAGCAAACTACCATCCTTTCAAAAATCTCTTCTAATCTAAACAGCACTCACACTCACACACACACACATCACACAAAAAGCTTGTTACATCGAACCAAATTATTTAATTTGTTTCATGAAATACATTTTGTCAGCATCACATTGCACACAAACATGTTTGCCTTATTCGAGTCCAATACCTATATTGTATTATTTCTTGAGATGGTCTTTCATTTAGATAAGGTTCGTTGCTGAAGAAAACTCCTTGTGATTCGCAATTTTCGTCGAATGGTCAGAGATCTTCTTGAACTTAAAATACGAGACAGATTTTCATATTAGAAAAATAATAAATTACATCAGTATGTTTTCTTTATAAAATTATTAGGCATCAGACCTCACAATTAATTAGAAACTTGTAATTTTTTTCTTGTCTTTCTTCTCTTCGTTCTCTCTGTAGCTTTTCCAGTTTTAATAAGTATTAAGATAATTGCTTGGATAAAAACTAACAATTAAGATATTTTTTTTTTCTTTGAGAGATGTACAGTTTACGCAAAAAAACCAAATAAAATATTTATGGGAAGTGGTATTAAAGCCCTTACCCTGCTTTTATTTCAGTGAGAAGCTCCACAATATGTCATACAACAGTCTTTTTCCGACTGTTGCCATTTTAAAGCACAGGCGACATCAAGCCCACCAGTAAACCAACGCAAAAAATGGACGAAGAAAATGTTTCCCATATCTAAACACTCATTCATGCATAACACACAACAGAATGCATGAACACAAAACTCAGTTCTTAGTTTGTCTCCCGTTTGCTTTCGTCCTGATTCTCTTTTTCTCTTTCTCTCGCAGTCTCTTTGCTCTATATTGGCAATTGTTACTCTCTGTCGTTCTGTTACTCTCTTTCTACCGCTTACTTTCCCTTTTTTGTGCATGATCGCTCAGAGGCCTTCTCTCTCTAATACCTTTCTTTGTATCGTATCTGTCTCACACTCACACACACACGATTCAAACCACTTAGACACAGGTTTGTGATTTGTGCTCAGGAAAACACTTCCCCGTTTTAAGCTTCTTTCGGTACACTGAGGTCAGGAACTGTTGGCATGAACTAAATGCCCATTAATGTAGACCTACCGGCATTGACCTTTAAAACTGTAAGCGGGTTAATTACTCAGCTGGTCTACCAATTCTCACATCTCAACTAATGACTGTTTTGGCTGGCCAGGCAAAAGTCGAGACCTGCTGTCTTCCGTCCGTGTAAAATAACTCTACTTCGTTAGCAGCGCTCATGGAGCTCACTACAAGTAGATAGATCAATAGATAGGTAAATACATATTTGTATGGTTTATCACGTGGCAAGTGTATACCCCATTAAATAATTTTACTAAGTATGTTACCAATGTCTGCTAGTTGCCTTTTGGATCAAAGCGAAATTAAATAATTAAATAGACTCGAAAAAATGCGATCTTTACCGTATACATTTCAGTAAGTAAAAAAAACAAAGTAAATGCATGTTTGTGATATTACCTTTGCTGTTAAATAATTGGAAAGTGATGCTTGAGGGACCCATCTCGCTCATGACCTGCACTGTCCAAGTCCCCTCTCCAATCCAGGATTTATCGACAAAACTCAGTGTCAGCGTGAACTTTGGAGCATGTCCACTTACTTCACAGTTCACTTCCTTGGTCATAGTTTCTGGCTGCACTTGGGCCATCAGACATTTCCTCACATCGCTTTTGTGGGATTTCATGGCAAATGTCAGACCTCCATCTAAAATCCTTCTTAAATCCGAGACTTGATTAGTGATGTAGGAAAGCTGAGGGGCGCCTGAACAGAAAAAATTATATAGAACACAAAAACAAAAACGAAGTCATGATACTGATTATGATCTTATTGTTGTTGCTGATGATGAATTTATTTATGTTTTTATGTGAATCTGTTATAGATAGCAATAACAACTTTCAGAACACCCACATCTAATAAGTATGGCCACAGATTTATTGAGTTCCGAACCCTGCGCCTCACATCCAATGACCGGCCACACGTTGTGACAGTGAAACACACCAAGAGAAAGGACAAGAGGTCCTTCTTTGTATTTTGTAGAACACAAAATGTTTCCTCGCTCGTCCACCATGCGAATATTGACTGGAGGATTTCCATTGACAAATGAGCAGGAGACAGAGACCTCCTGGTTCTCGTCAACAATGTGTGTACCGTTAACATCTTGGTCATTGACACTCAGTCCTGTCACTCTGGCTGGGTCTGTGAACAAAGATACACTTACGATGGTGTATAAAATCTTTAATAATGCTAGTAACTGTTTATTACTGTTCACATTGAACAAATCTAAAGTTTGCTATATGAATTTCCACACAAAATACAGTGTTTAAGAATTTTTCAGTCATCACAACATGATAGCATGAATAAAATGTTAAAATTGATTTGAGAGAATTTAACAATTTTAAAAAAACAAACAAACTTACAAGTGACTTGTAACGCCGTGTGCTTCATTACTACTGGGGTTGAGTTGTGTTTAAAAAGTAGCCACCTGATCTCATTATATGTTCTTCTAACAAGTAATGATAAATCCATTTGAGAATTATCAGCATAGCAGACGGAATCATTGACTAGTCGTTTGCAGGTTGGTTTATAACTGGAGGTCCATCGGCACCTGCAAGCTATGAGCAGTGTCCCATTGTCACAAATCTTTATTTCAATACGAAAGTCCTCCGAATGCTCAATTGTTGTCCATGTCAGTGGATAACTGAAATTGGTGTATTTGTCTTCTTCACATTCGCGGTTCTCATCAGACGACATATTTGAGTCGGGTGGTGTACCTGTAAAATACACAAAAGTGTGTTTTCCTTAACAACTCGTTTTGCCATTGGTGAATAAAATCAGCATCATTGGGTCACAAACAAAAATTCTAATGTCGAGATAATGTTTTGTTAGTTTTATTGCATTATATATATATATATGAGAATAATCTCTGTACAGATAATATGTAACATAAATGCTGTTCAAAGTTTTTCTGATTGAGTAAAATGCTGGTATACTCACAAGTGATAGTATTGCTGTTTACACTTCCTGTAAAGAAAATAAGAAAAGCCACAAGTCGTGTTTCCATGCTCTGTTGTTGTGATTTATTCTTCAACTGCCTGCGACCGATTGCGAGGACGATGCTACATCGGTACTTCTATACTTTAAAGTAACCGTTCGTGTCATAGGAGGTGGACTACTTTGAAGTGACTTTCCTTATGTTTCACATCAGCCTCACCCACTGTCAGTTTTGATTTCCCTATTTTCTCTGGGTTATATTAAATGTATTTATAATAGTTAACACGACCTTTACTTCTCTAGACCAAATTTTAGTATAATAATTTATTTCCTCATCAAATATGGCTTTCGTCGTCGTCGTCGTCGTCTTTACTTTGCTGATTAGTGAGAAAGCAGCAATTTATATTACAAGAACTCAACTTTATATCAAATTTAGATTAGATGTCAACACATGTAGTCAGCTTTCTTTAATTCAATGAGCCAAATAATTGTTTAAGGACTTTGAAACTTGATGTCTTATCTGTATGTTCCTGGATGCCAGTCAATGTTTGGACTAGTTTTCAATGAAATACTTCCAATTGCGAGAAAGTAAGTATATATAAACAAAGATAAGAAAATATACTTCAATCACAGCAGCCACTCAAACATGCAAATAAGTATAGTCTTACTATACATATTTTGACAAAATTTTATTTCTGACTAAACTTGTTACTTGAAATGTCCTACGACTTAAAAAATAAAAAGGCAAAATAATCATAACAATGAGTATTTCAGAACATGATCAAGTTCATGAAATAAAAGCATTGTTTATCTTCTTTATAGAAAACTGTACAAGTAATAACAAATTTTTAATATAAAGGTTAAAGAATAAAATTAAAACGTATTTTATGCCCCTCTGACGCAAATACGTACATAGTTTTCTGCTACTGTCTTCCATATAAAATATACGTTTTATAGAGAATAGTTGTTCTTTGTCTTTAGAATGCAAGCTCTTCCTGTACGATGTAAATTCATACGTGAGTTTGAGGCTCTCTAAAGATGACAACTGCATGGTGGAACTGGAAATTCCACAAGGACTAACACCAGCAACGACAGCAACGGCGAGGCTGACTAAAATATGGGACACTAAGAGTATAAGCTTCGACAACGAAGTTTAAGCTAATGCAAGTCCCTGGACATTACCATCATTCTGTAAGTCTGAAAAATGTGGACGTTCAATACACGTGAAAAAGTAAAAGAAAAAAACCTTGATTTTGATTTTGTAAAACTTAGCGGTGATGAGATTGGTGTCTTCGAGGGAAAATGCTCGGAAACTCAATCACCTAAAGGAAACTTAGAGAAAGAAAGAAGTTTGCTTCAAGACCAGCTTGAATTAGTTTTTCTCAGCTCCATATGAAGCCATGTAACTAGTCTTGACACACAGGTCAACGAGGAGAGGTTTCTTCCTCGACAGCTGTTGCTCCAGTCGTCTCTAGCAAAAAAAAGCTTTTTTCAGCTTCTCCAGTAGTCATAGACAACAGCTGACTTGTGGGAAAGTCTGTTCTCATTCAGTTAAAGCGAAAAATGTACTTGATGGACATTCTTGTGTAATCCTAGCAAATATCGTTCGTTAGAGATCATAATGTCTTATATTCGTAGCGAAGAAATGAGGTGTGATAAAAGTTTGTTTTCTTATTACCACAGCCAAAAATATGACTTGTTGACAAGTGTGTTTCCCTGTAGTTAGGGAGAAAAAACTAAGATCTTTTCTCTCGCATTCCTAACGAAAAATGTAAATCAAAGATACTTTTCTTCTCCTTAAGAAAATTCGAAAGGCGAGTATTGATGGATTCCTCTATATTCATCGCAAAAAGTAATGATTACAAAAAAGTCACTTTTGTATTCATGTCCAAAAAAATTTAAATAAAATTTTGACTTTGCTCTCATGGCAAAAGATATAAAAATGTATTTATTTGGTGTAATATATGATTTGTTGGAGATTTTCGTCTAAGTCTTTATAACTGTAACATGGCAATCCAAAATCTTAAAGAGGCTGCAACTTTGTCTTAATGTACAAAAATCCAAATAAGTAAGTTTTTCATCTTGAACACGTAGCAAGTAATTCCAATTAATATTTTAAAGATCGTCATAATTTACATCATTCTTTCTGATACAACATAATTCAAATAATGTAGTTAGGTATAATTCATATGCCATAATCATTAAAATTCATGAAGAATAAAATTATAATGCTTAGTGATGAAAGTCTACTACTAGTAAGACTAGTTATACCGATGACTTCTTCTGCGCCTACAAATGTGCCCAGCACCAAAGTATTTCTCCGCTATTGAATATCATCGAAGTGCAAGTTAAACCGACCGTCCATATGTTAACCATTATTATAATGCACAGAAACAATAATGAAATGCATCTAGTCAACTCAGACCTGAAGATGATTTGTAAAGCGATTTTTAAACGCTCAGAAGAAACGATCAATGCCTTCTAACATTGTACATTTAAACTAATATTAAATTTCAGTTATGTTCAACCTCACAAGGATGATCAAGGGAGGTAAGTCTCTCCTATCGAAAATCGTCATATTACAAAACAATGAAGTAAAAAACTAAATCCACTCACGGATTATTATTATTATTATCATCATCATCATCATCATCATCATCATCATCATCATTATTATTGACAAAAGAATCCAATAAATCACACTAATATTACACCACGTGTTTTCGTCAGATTAAACAGGGCGCTCAGCGCCTGAGTAAATCTGTCTTTTCGAATTAAAACAAATGTAAACTCCAGCACAGGAATATAATACACCAAAAAATTACTAAAACATGAAGTAATACTAATAATTCAAATACTTTGTATGCAAAATTCTCTTGATGATCACAAGAGCTATCAATGCCAAAGTAGGTCACTCCAAGTGAAAAAACAAAGCGACCATAAAATCCAACTTGGTTGTTATTATTATTGGCCACCTTCCACATATCCACATTCTCCCAAGATCCCCATCCCCTCACTGTGAAAAATTATACTAAGATGGAATCATTTCCCTACCAAAAACAACATCATTTTAAAACACAGAAGGAATTCTAAAATATAAAGTAGTACTAAAAATGTAAATACGATCTATAGTGCATTCGCTAAACAATAACAAGGGCTCTGACAGCTATTTGATATTATATACTCAAGCTGACAATATTTTCAAGTAATAAAAATACTTAGAAGCGTTTTGATAAACAACACATAGGCAAGTAAATAAGTAAGCCTGCATTTTTGAAGACCATAAAAATAAGCAACACTGCAAAGACTACTATTAATAATAATAATAATACCTAAAATTCAGATTCGACTTTTACACAAAAAAGGGCGATCTACGCCAAAGTATACCTTTCATTTAGAAGATTCATGAAAGTACACAAACATTGCAAGTAAAAAATTAAAATAAATATATAGACCTTTCCATAATGTACAAAAAAAATTACGATAATAGTGACGTAATACTAATAGTACAGATAACTTGAAAAACACTTTTTCAGGAAGGACTTTATGCCTCATTTCTCACTTTTTTCATAGTACACACCAAAGCGACTGAAAAAATAAACTATTAACAGGAAATAAAAGAGAGAAGAAACAAAATAATACTAATAAATACAGGTAGTAGTACTAACGCCGATAACCAGCACAGCGCATCTACTAACCACTACACTCAAGCTGGAAATACATTCCAGTTCTTATCAACCTCTCTACAATAGCAGAGAGTTTTAGAAACAGAAAGGTTTTGTGATACACATAACCAATGCAACTAAATAGCATAGCCTTGCCTTTTGAGGATCATCACACGAATAAAAGTATAAATAGTAAATCCTTCATAGGCAGCATTATTATAATGCACAAATCTTGCTGAATAATGCTGATGTTATAGTAATATTTTTCATACTGATGACATGTAACATCTTCTAAACACTCACAACAGCGCTCAGCGCCGTTATCTACCCATTCAAAAATCACAGCAGCACACCAAAATGCAAGTAAAAATAGGTCTAAAATATATACCAGTATTGTAATGCACAATATCAAAATGATATTATTATTACATGAAGCAATACTGATAATGTAGATAACATGTATACAACATTTTCTTGGGACGCCTAACGAGAGTTCACGCTTTTTCAAACTGTTCACTTGAACTGACAAAATGTTGCATTACATAGTCAACCCTCATGGTACATGAGAGGTTGTGGCAAAACTTATGAAGTTGTTGTTATACAAAGTAAAGAAATAATGATTTCTTTTTCATAAACAGTATTGTCATTCACAATATTGGAAAGTGCTATCGTGGTATTACTAGAAAAGAAGCAAATACATAAAATAGTCAACTAGTCATCATTATTGATGGAAAAACTGTTCGATATTTTTGGAGGCATCGGCTTTTGGTTTTCAATTAAGCATGCATCTTCGAG
The DNA here is from genome assembly GCF_003073045.1 of Pomacea canaliculata. Classification (NCBI taxonomy): domain Eukaryota; kingdom Metazoa; phylum Mollusca; class Gastropoda; order Architaenioglossa; family Ampullariidae; genus Pomacea; species Pomacea canaliculata. Next base: position 15,156,625 of record NC_037596.1, on the reverse strand, counting down.
GAAACAAGATTTTGGATAGCATACCACTAAAGTAAGAAAATACATTCCTTTCATTGTTCCCTACCTACCTGTTTCCTACACGGACAAAAACACAAAGTCATTTGAAACTTGACCTCTCTGGAAGTCTTCACTGGCTTTCCGCCTTATTTTTGCGTATTTCCTGAAAATAAAAATAATTAATAACTAAAACAATTTAGTTACACAAATGTTTCTTTCCAAGAAAAGATTCGTGACAGCATTTTCTTATTATTCGATCTGAAGTAAATATTCTACCAAAATATGTAATTGTGAAAAATGGGGTTAACTGTTTGACATAAACCACTGGGTGGAGTAAAATAAATTCACATGCTTTAAATAACACCCACAGTTGTTAACGATATAAATGAATACGTAAAACATATTTTATACTACATTTTTGATTGTATAGTTTTTAAAACAGGTGTGAGACAAACGACTGAAAAATTAGCTAAGAAATGATAAAATTAAACCTAGTGTTTATAAACGAAGTAGATTTACAATCGTAAATAAGACCCTTAAGCGTTAATTTGTCATTTAAAACTTGGTAGTGAGTGTTTAGGGGTAATTGCAGTTATTAGGATTAAGAAAATGTCAGAAAGAATCCGATCCAATAGTCAGCATTTTTTTCAATGAACAAAGGGAGACAATTGTCTCTCCTGACATCAGTAGGGAGGATTCTGTTCCACGTTTAAAAATTCGTTAGCAGGAAGCGCAAGCAAAGCTAAAAACATGGCGAATACCTGAGCATCACTAGAAGTGTGTAGGACCATTACCAGTGGAGGTCATTTCCCCCAATTTACTAAGGTTTTTTTTTTCTTAGGAGAGAGATACTTTCAAGACATCTGTGACGATTCATGCTAGATAAACGGTGAATGCTGATTCATTCTTCTCGTAAGTATTATTTATTTTGACCTAAAGTTTTTCAGTACAACACTCTTTAATTTGTTTCTCCATTTTCTTTGCTTCGTTTAGCAAGACTGCGTAGCTTTGCTTTTCGGTTAAAGTTCTAAAATTTACTTACAAGGACCTCTGGGTAAAGCATATGTATACAAAGAGGCTAATGTTTATTATTTATTGTTGTTATTTACATAAAGTGTTCGATTTTGTGCTCTTGTCATTTTCTTCTTTTGCGTAAAGAGTTCATGTGTATGTTGCCCCTCCATGTTAGGTTATTACTTTAAATTCCTATAATATTTCAAATGTACACTTTGATACATTCTATTTTCAAAACACGAGAAAACACTGTCTTCATTTTAAATAACTAAAAAGAAATTACAAATACCTTCTTTGTCGGAGAAACACCAGCAGAACTATTGTCATCAATACGATGATGATAACGACGATAGGCAATACTAACGCAATAACTGGGACAGATGAGCCTTTAGCAAAAAAAAGTTTTAAGTTTGAATATCATGCAATTGTAATTAAACAAAAGAGATGGAATTTCATATGTATAAAATTTGATTCTTGTCCTCTTCTGCCAGTAAAGCGCTTGTGCTTATTAAATTGTAAAATATACACAGAGAATTAGGCCCCACCAGATTTGTGATGCTGGTGAACACATTAAATAGTATGTTCCCCACCTACAACACATCTAAACGATTCCTATGACTTTCCCTCATCTAAAAAAAAAAAAAAACCAGTTAGATATTTTATGCAATAATACAGAGGTGCTTATAATTGAGTGCATTCAGGAGCATAGACAATATAAGAATTAAATATTCCTATATTTTTTTCTTCATCATCATCATCATCATCATCATAGAATATGTAAAGTAGAATTTCCGGTATATATGCGAGCAAAAGAATTTTAGCCAGGCTTTAAATGTCATCTTACTTTCATCCTGTTTAGTTACGATGCAGGTTTTGACATCAAACGAAAGCGATGGCATGTGACCTGGGTGGCACTGGTACTCGCCATATGGATCCTCTAACATGTCCAGCTTCACGGTGAATACTTCGTATGGGTCTTCAACCGTATACTGACACCTTTCTGAGTTTCGACATTCTGATTTGGTGTAGTTGGCCAAAACACCTAAAAAAGATCATATGGTTATCTAAAGTTTACATGATTATATTTTGTAAAAAAAAATTTCATTGTAGTGAAAAGTGCAAATAATATGTGAAATATAAACAAATGTGCAATGCGTTGGCATCACATGTAAACAAAAGCTTCATCCTATATTATGCTTGAAGAAGGGTGGTAATTACTGCATTTTAAGTATTTACTATAAAATACTTTCATCTAATGAAACTTACCTGCATGCTGATTAACAGTGAAGCTGTCAATGGTAACCGAAAACCTACACTGCAAAGTCACGTGAGATCCTTCCGAAGCTATGCTTGCTTCGCAATTTGTGAATGCAGATTGTTCCTTGTCTGGAAGAAGAAGTCAACATAAATACAAGCGGCTAAGCATGCTTCGTGGAATATGAATTAACTTTGTCTATGACATGTTCTGCTCAAATTATTCAGAGACCATTGCTAATGTATTGGTCATAAAACTCGCCATGGACCACTGATTGTTAAACTGGTGCATTTATGTAATTTTCAATCTTTGTATATGTCAGTATATAGGTAAACATTTTTTTTTTAATTATTTTCTTCAACAGAGTGATTGAAATTTACCTTTCGTTTGAGGAAACATTTCTTTAGTCTTTTCATTCTCGGTTTGGTAAAATTGACAGGGTTGGATGCTGTCGGTGCTGTAACCATCAGGTATACATTTGTAAGTTCCGGACTGATTTACAAACCGTGCAGGTACACTGATTTCTGCAACTTCTGACACAGGCTTCTTGCACTCAAAGCCTTCCTGTGTGATGCAACGAAGCTCGTCCACCACCCAGATACAGTCAACCAGCGCGACTGTAAAATATGATTTAATTTTTACATAATAAGCTGTTTGTTTATATGTGTTTCTGTCTGTAGATGTTGTGTTTGTAAATGTTGCCAAAATTTATGTTGAGATCCTAAGCCATCAAAACTTAACTATCACACTTAAGTAAACACAACATAATACATTCAATTAAATTGCTAGCATTCATTCCACAAAAACAAAACGTGAATCAATGTTAGAATAAAAGTAGTAGATAACAAATAATTTAACCAAATTATGCATATTTAATTTGGAAGGTAATTTACCTTCGTCGCCTTTCTCTGGATAAAAGTACACTTCGAAATTTTTGCGTGTAGAGTTGATGTTTACTGGAAAGAAACACTTTAAGGTCCTTCTGTCAGTTGTATCGCATTGGGTTACTGTTCTACCTACAACAGACACATTTACACATAATATATATATATAATCTGTACATATCCAATAATGTGTGATGAAGGTCAGTCATCTACCTCTTATAAGTGTTTACAAACTGAGTCAGTCAGAATTATATCTCATTTAACCTTCTTAATAATCAGAAAAAATTATGTGCTTTGCATTATTAAGTATCTATATAATGTGTCGAAAGTTTCACATATCAACTTATTATGACCACAGCAACAGAAAACTGTAATTACGTTTGATATCTTCAGAAATAAGTAAAACACGTCATCGACCTACCTTGTGTTTGAGACACAAGCAAAAGAAGGAAGCACAATAAACTTTTCATCATGTAAAAGGAGTCATATTTCTGAAAAAACACATTATTAAAAAAAAACTCAGACAAAAATAATTACGGTAAGCGCTAATAATCTTGTGTTTGGAACATAATAAACATTGTATAATCTCATTTCACAATTCATTTGCTTGCTTGTAACCGTTGATAAATAACGGCTATACAAGTTACCTGAAAAGTAGATACATTAGAATTAGTATGTGTACTTGGAGATTATTCCTACACAAGTTTCATTAAGATGCATGAAATAACATTATATGCACAACAATGCCAGAAGAAGTGTTTGAAATGCACATTTCTTAAATATACAACATTGTATGCATACCTGTATTATTTTAAAACAACATTTAAATCAACAAACATATTCTTTAAAGCCATACATTTAATTTGAAAATTAAACAGTACTCACCTGAATGTGTTGGTTTGTAGAGAGAAAAACTGTTTGTCTGTTTAACCGCCACTTGTGATAATAGCATGGATTCTATAAATTTGGGCCGAAGCCTTTTTGAAGGTACTGTAAACAAGTTTTAGTTGACCTACTTTCTTATCATTCCTGTCCTAGAGTGTGGCTAAGGGGTAAGAAGGTATGTTTACCCTCCTTCGCAACCACCTACAACAGTCTACCTGCAATTATCAAGGTCGGGCTTTTTGCCAGGTGTTATTTAAAATTGTCAACAGGCTCTGTCGTTGCCCTACCCTGTGCATATGTTCTCTACGTAAAGAATACAATGTACCAGAGTACTTCAGAACAGGCGGACAGCAAAAATAGAGATAGACTGTGGCCCAGACCAAGAGCGAAATATCCTGGCGGTATCTGAGAACACAGTTACAGAGTTACAACAATGACAGACGAGCACACTACCGCACAAACACTCACACCTGTAGACGTAGCCAGGTATGTGTAGACTCACCTGAACTTTGACTGTACCCAGTCTAGGGCACTGTGACATGTGCACGAGATACTTCTTTATCTGATCAGGCATTCGATAAAGGTCACTTGAAAACTCGCTTTGATGCCTGCATTTTGTATCTATAAAAGTGTCTGGGGTGATTAAAGGCTGGTGAATATAGTTTCGGGGAGTGAAATATGGACACAGTGGGACAAAAACAAAGTCGTTACAACTTGAACAGATATGCAGGAATAAGATGATTTGGGCAGTCTCAAAAAAAAACAAAACCACACACACACAGGCAGACATGCAGACATAATACTTACATACACAAAAGTCGTTTATTATAGAGAAAATGTTAATGAAAATGCATCAATAAAATAATAAATGAATTAGTGTCAAATAAAGTGTCTGTACTGTGATACAGTACAGTGTGTGAATGAGGGGCGTAAGTGCGCTTCTTTATTTATATATATATTGAATTTTTAAATTGAGTGACATTTTCATTATCTCCATCATCAATACTCGCTTTTATAAATCCATAATGAATGATTTGTGCAAAATAGTGCTGAGGAGGCGAGTAAACTCCTGAAGTGGAGGTATTTTCTATTTTTATTTATTCATTTGTGTCTTTGTGAAGGCAGTTCTTATCGTAATTTAGAAACATTTTCATCTAAGCAAAAAAAAAAAAATACCGTACTGGTCTGTGATAAAATACTAGTATAAAATCAAGTAGAAACAGGACAATGTAGTCCCTTCAGGTTATATTTTGCCTTCAGATGATCTAGTCTTATCTCCATCTTTCTGCAATGAACCCAAAAGAAAGTAAACAAAAGTACCTGGGTCCACTATAACATGGTGTCTAAATATTTATAATTAATTATTAGCTTTGCTACAAGAAAGAAACTGAAGGTGAATAATATGTATGGTATTATTTTGTGCTTTGTTCGTCCTCTTCAAACTCTTCATTAAAAGTATACACAAGATTTATGCATCATCTCAGTGTGAGACAGGACCATCTGCAGTTTCCATAAGGTGTCTGGTGACATCGGTTTGAGCAGGACAAAATAGTGATGAGGAGACCTCTAAATGCAGTAAGTAGAATAATATGTCCATATAGGTTTTCCATACACTCTGCCTACTTCTGAGTTCTGTGAGTTTGATGAGCATATCTCTGGAAAAGAACCGTAAGGCAATAAACCTAATAAACCTTACCATTTTAGAATATTGCTTGCATTCCTTTATTCATTCGTTTGCTAGTTCATTCATTTATTTTCTAATGTTTTATCCTTCAACTGGTTTTCAAGCTTTCAACTGATTATCTAGTAGTTCTGCTCTCATTGAGCTCTTGCTGATTGCTCCAAGAACCACAAATTCCTTTTTGATGAAGTTTTAGCTCGCATGACATTTCCCATACATTGAGCCAAACTGTCAAAAGTTAGTTTTTGAAGCTCAATGAAATTCATTACTGAGATCTCAAACATCATTCCCTCCCACGATTTCTTTTTCTTTTCCTCTTAACATCTCCAGATGATTAAGACAATGCTATGGTTGTTGTGGTTGCAGAGTAAAGTAATCAGAGAGTCTCAAAATTACCGTTCTATGCTTTTTCCATAAGCATCATTACCATGCCTATTCCTAAACATTATTTGGTAAGTCGCTCTCATGCTTTTGAATAAGTACAAAAATTGCATTTACTTTTATGAATAAGACTGTTGTACCGCAAAAGGCAATTCAAGACGAATAAGACCACAAGAAATGCTCCGAAGACAGATACAACTATAGTTGGAGGTAAGTCTTTGTCTGCAGAGTAAAGATGCAGATTAGTTACAACTAAAATAAAAATACATAAACCACAAAAAGTGGAAGAAAATAGCAACTATTAAAAAATAAAATTCCCTACATATTACGTTATTAATTTAAATTGCCATCCACTATAGTTCATTATTATATCACAGTATAATATTTCAGGTGAAATATCGATATGTACAGTAATTGTGCTACCAGTAGTGCCAAGCTGCTCTTATGCTTACCAAAAGGATAAAGATGACTGTTTGGTGTGTCTTCTATAAACTGGCTCTTTGTCAGAGATTTATACAGGCTTTTTCTAACCCATTCACGTCTGTAGTTCTTTTCTTCTTCATGCAGGCTCTCGTCATTTCCTTCAGGCTGGCTCCTAGTATACTGACAAAGTTTGGCATCTTCATGGCTAACACCCTGAGCTATACATCCAAATTTTCCAGCTTTCACAGCAAACCGTGTATGCAGTCTGATTTCGGCAATGTTTGACACTGGTCTCATGCACCTGAAACCTTTCTTTTGGATGCACTGAAGCCTGTCACCCACCCATCCACAGTCAATAAGCAGCTCTGCAACACAATCATTTCAGATTGTTTTTAAATAGGCATCACTAAAACATTAGACTAGCATTACACTATTTAATTTTTTTAAAACTTAATTATTTTCTGTACTTCTGAAATGGAGTTGTCAGCTAGTGTCTTCATAACTCATTGCAGTAAACATATGATATACATCCATGCATCCTGTAGATAACAAGTCTTTTATCAAAACTTTTGCACTTTATATTACTTTTTGCTTTAAATAATAACAGCACAATGTGTTTTCAAAACAAACTCCTAGAAATAATTATATTTATATAACAATGTACCTGGATAATTATTGTCATCGGGATAGAAATAGGCGGCAAAGTCTGTTCGCGTGGAGTTGACATTGTTGGGAAATATGCATTTTAGGGTGTTCCCTCCAAGTACATCACATTGTGTTCCTGTGTCATAGACACCCTCCCAAACACACAGAGAGAGAAATATATATATAGCACCTACACAAACAGAGAGAATATCACTCAATAACAAAAATCCAGTAACACTGAATACATTTTATATTTTTTTCTAATTTATGCAAAAAAGGTATAACTTAATGGTGAAGAAGATGTAGACATTCTATCCCACCAGTGCCTGCTCCGGGATCACATTTTATTTCTACGTTAATCTTACAAAGTTTTAAAAGAGCAGTTTTTATTTATCTACAAAATAACAAACATAAATGCTGTCCTGTCCACACAAATTACATGGTAAAAACAATATCGTTCTTAAGTGAACCCACCTACCTTAAAAACAATATCTTGAAGAATATACCTTACCTTGGGTACAAGCAACGAACAGTAGCAAGAAGAAAACCATTTTAATCATTTTGGAACAGCGTCTGCACTTGTTATTCAGATTTCTACATTAAACATTTTACAGAGTAATTCAAAAGACACTTCATAACTTATAAGCATGAGAATAGCATACACAAGTTTAAGGTTTTAAATACAAAGTCTAAATTTTATCAATTCATCATTTATTTAAATGGAAATAACTGAATTGTGTATTTGCATTTCTTATTATGTTACTCACGCACGACCACAAAATTATCAAAAGTCATGAAGCATCATTCATCTCCGAATGATCTCACTATCTTGAATGATTCAGAGATTAGTGAAAGCCGAAAAGGAGGTCATTTACATCACAGCAAAAAAAAAAAAAACCAAACTCTTAATAAGGACAAAGGGCAACGCTAACTGCCGACAATCTACAAGGATGGATAGACAAGCAGACCATAGTAAGTCGTCAGTACCTTAGACAAGGAAGCTGGGTCGAGGTCAGGAGGTTAAGGGTAACAAAGTGCAATCAAGCCGTGAAGATTGTAGAGAAGAGATATTTGTAACCGGAAGACAATAAGAACGGTGTTATTTTGAGGTATGTGAGGTTTGCCTAGTAGAGAGTTAAGGGACACCAAAGAATTTGGAGCTGGAGTAACTGGAAAACACAAAACAGACATTAACAGGAAGGGTAGGATTCGACTGATACCGCAAGAATCAAGGAAGATGGAGTTATAGACTGCATTGATGTGAGATTCAAGGAATAATAGTGTGTATATGGAAATAGCAAGATGCCTCAGAAAAGGTCAACATTATAGAAGATTGTACTCATTTCAGTTTATGTGTAAAGGTTGTAGGAAGGCTCGTACTTTTATTGTCATTCCTTTTCAATGTGTTGATAGACATCTGAGATTTATCAGAACATTTTTATGTGTAGTAGTGCCTACCTATTGAAACTGGGAAGCGAGATCAGATTCCAGTAATTATTTATTATTTTCATAAATTTAATGCATCAACAAGAGGGTATGTGTACAGTGAATAAAAAGGCCCAAGAAAAAAAGCAACAAGGAACCCCTTACATTAAATAAGAAGGCAAACATTTGTTGCTTTAACCACCACAGACTTGATGGAGTCAGTCACTTACACCATATACATACTCTTTGCATATACAGTACTAGATATAATTAGAAAAGAATTGTAAGAAACTGTTATGTGTGGAAATTATATTTGAATGATATATGTAAAAAAAAATAACTTGTGGGAATAGCAGTAATCTTGATTTAGTGTTAGAATTAGTCAAAAAAACTGTTATGTCTGTCGACAGTTAGACATAAACATCAACCAAGGTAAAAGAACATACAATAAATGCATATAATTATAAGTCTCCATCTGAAATCATTTACATTGGCAAGTATGGTTTCCTTCACAAGTATTAAAACTCTCGGTCAAGAGCAATCATATTGTGAAAGCAGAGAAAACAGATAGAGGAGTATTACAGCAATTACAATATGAGTTGAGAGAAAGCATGAGTGTGTATGATCTGTCCCTGAGTTGATTAGATTGTAGCCACAACAATGAGAGCAGATATCCTTTTTGATTATATTTCTATCAACTCTTTGCCTCTGGCTTCTGTCTACGTGTCAGATATCGAGTTTCTGTTGTAAGTACGAGTCGTCGGGTAAAGGTGCAGCCACCCGGTTGATAAGAACCGTGTCATACATTTCTGCATCGTTCTTACCCCTCTCAATAACCACTTCTGCTTTTCAATTGTTTTTGTTAAATATTGTGTTTCATTTTTGTAGTTTTGCATTAGACTGTCGATGCTAGATGTCTGCTAGGCAACAACATACTTGTTTATTGGTGTGTGTTCATGCTGATAATCTAAGGTCATGCTGTGTGCTACATGGGGGCCTTAACATAGTCTGTCAAGAAACATTACTTTTCAACTATGATTCTTTATAAAATACAAGCAAACATGAACACAGAAGCTTGATATGCACATTTTAACTGCAGAAATGTACATAGGTGTGCTAGAGTATAATATCAACTATTAAGAACAGCTTATAAGAATTTTTGTCTGCTCACCTCTTTTTACAGGCTCCTGTTCAACAAGAAGACAATGCTTTCCAAAAGGAAAAATATTATTCATACACCTATTGTCTATTCGAGTTCAAGTCCTTGTCTAGAGATAAAAAAATGTAAGTCTGATGTGATTAGAAAGTACACTTTAGAGTGTTGCTAAAATAATTTATTTTTTAAATTTGGTAAAACATATTTCAAAGATTTAAGAAGAAACCTTTAGTTTTAGCAGCTACTCATTTCAGGTGGAAATGCAATAGCGAATGCAGAAGTCCAAAAGAAGTGAACCGTTTTTTATTTAAATTTTAATTTTAATTTTTGTGTGAGAATTTATAGAGCATTTATACAGATGACTATACCTTACTGGTCCTAATTTAATTACACTTTTAAAAAAATGTACTAAAAAGAGGTAAAACAATTTTTCCATAGATATTGGGATATTGCAACTCATTGAAGACGCGAGGGGATCCTAAGCCAGCACGCGCGCACAGTCCACTTCCGCACGACGGGCGTACAGGACCATCGTGTTTTTATTTTTATTATTATTATTATTTTTCTTTTCTTTTTTTTTTTTGTATTTACAGCTCTTTTTTTTTTAGTAAAGAAATCGCTTATTTACGATAGCTTGGGCATTACTGAACACAGTTACTTCCCTTGTAAAGGGAGGGTAGTCTGTTTTGACTGAACTATCGTCAATTTTCCAGAGTAACCTTTCTTTTCCCGTTGTAAAAAAAATGGCGAGACGATATACGAGAAATGTGAGGCTCCTACCCGCTATTAGAACCTTTAAACGTGCACTAAAATCAAACCTCTTCCGTAAACATTCCTCCTGACACACTTTGACATCATACTACTGCTTTTTTACACCCTTTCTTGATCGTTTTCCTGTTACAATATCTGCTTTTGTTACTTGAATCCTCTTTGCGCTTTTTGTATTTGATTTTATTCTTTGTTAGTACTGTTGTTGTTTCTTTTATAGCGCATGTGTTGTTTGTTTTCCTGTCCTTTAAACTGTCGTCACAGATATTTCAGATATTTTGATACAAAATTTGAACGTAGTCTGTATTAGATAAATGCAAACACATTCTTTTCAGTTGGAGCTTCTTGATTCGAGCAGTTACCATGTGGCGAATTGCATCTCTGTTCTGGCTTCTTGTAGGTTTTGGTGTCAATGGTGCTCTCTATACAAGAGGTAAGTAAAATAAGGAATAATTAAAATAGGAGATAATAAATGCATATAGCATGATGTATTCTAATTTTAAAGAGTTGTAATTTTAATATTTAAACGCTAGCCACATAAAATATATGTACCAGGTATCCTCCTTTAAAAGAAGGCGTCTTTAGCAGACGGCTAAGCTGGTCTGATAGTTGAAATGGCGAAGTAACAACCTCCCCAATTAGTGTCTAGGGTGGCTTGTTGACAAATTCGGTAAAAGTGTGTTTGTAGATTTGATTGTGGTCTGTATGTGTGCTCTGTTAATATAGTCGAATAGACAACATACTAGGCCTACTTAAAAGCAGCCAAATGATCAAGATGATGATGATGATGATGATGATGTCTTCTAAGAACACGTTGGTTTATATATACGTACACATCGGATATTGAGCACGCCGATACTGACGCCAGTGTGTACATTATCCTCATTGACGCAAATGGCAGACAATCCGATGGAATATTATTAGACGTTTGGCTCTTCAACGACTTTCGGCAAGGTGCCCGAGACAGCTTCGATGTAGGCGACGAGATTAACTTAAGCGACGTATGCTTTATCAGAATCTATCATGATAACACTGGCGATTCCCCTGGCTTGCATCTCGAAAAGGTAAATAAACATTTTTGACACTAAACCGTTAGGCAGCTTTTACGTAGTCATCATATGTACTGAATCGTTCTCTTTTAAGATTCCAGTTCAATTATAAACATCCAGAAATGAATGTACGCAACTGGCTTAAAGAATGCTGAAGATGTCATAAAAACGTCTTGAAAGTAAAGATTATAGACAAGAGATAAAACAACAGTTAAACTGTTCCCTAGTGTAAACTATCGGAATGCAGAAAGAGTTCAAGATAAACAAATTCCCTGTTGGGTCTGTCACTGAAGGCGATAGAGGATTCATCTAGATGCAGTCCTCGATCACAAGAGCTCTAACCAATTGCCCGTACTCAGAGAAAAAAAAACCTTGGCTAGGAAACTAATTTTTTCTGGCATCTACGCTCACATCAACACTTACACAACATCATTTCACTGTCATGTCCGCTAATATTCTTCTATATTTTTCGCTAGAGTGATCTCCCTTTTATGGCTGACGGCCTCTTTCATTGTCCATTACATTTTATTTACCATTGCAATTTACAAACAGCGAAGGAATTAGATTGCTAAAGAAGGGTAAAGAAACTGTATCAGTTTAGATGTTTTAAAGTAGTGGCTGTAGTACGTAATACGCTTTCTTAACGTGCTGACCACAAATTGTTGTTTTTATATTGTTGTCTAACTAGGTGCATATAAGAAATCTTAGATTGAGGACGACTCGCGAATTTTTTTGCGACTTCTGGGTCCCAACACAAGAAGAAGAGAGGCAATCAAACCGTACAATAGAGCGCTCGCCACCGTGTAGCGCAGGTGAGTGTCTCCTGTCTACTGATTGTCACGCCAATCAAAACACATACATACAGTCACATACATACAGTACACCACAGGTGTTAGGAGCGGCCATTGCAATATTTCGTGCATATCCTGGAGGTCTATTTCTTAGATGAAAAAATGCACTAGGGAGTTTTTCTATCAGTTATTTCTAACCAGACTGGTTTGTCTTTAGCAGGATATGAAGTCATGTCGGACAATGTATCATTGGACATGCCTGTATCTTTTGTCACCAACTGCAGGTTACCTGGATTGATTGATCAACGTGGCAAGGGTACACAGTGGATGACAAGGTATAGTTACAATCATAACATTATCCTCTAGGACACTTTTAGAGATTCTAATTACACAGAGAGCTGTGGAGCAAGATTGTTCTAAATGTTTGAAAGTCGAATTGCATGAAAAGCGTTAGTGCTTCAAGTACTACAAATTGTAATATCGGATCGAAAGTAAAGTTGACTTTGTAGAAGAAATGAGAAATGGCATTTCATTTTGAGCTGAACGCCTATAGATATCTGCGCGTGTGTGTGAGAGAGAGAGATGGAGAATGGTGTTCACGTGTGTGTGTGCGTGCGTGTCCTTATCTTGAAGGAGACATTGATGCCATTTTCCGTCTTCAGCTCGGTGTTATAAAAATGTTGCTAAAAGATTGTTAAAATTCGCTTTTTGAGCTCTATTTCTTTATTGTCTGTTTGTTTTGAGTGTGATGTGTTTATATATCATCATGTTGTGTTCAAAGGATGTAGAAACGTCGCTTTGGAGCAGATTTCCTGAGGTCAACTCACAGTACTGCAAACTTAAATTTTGTTTTCGCCGTCTAAGCTTTGAAGGCATCCAGGACTCAAATACTTGCTGAAATTTCTTGTATTTGTAGAATCTTGCTGGCATGTCACAATAAAGAACGTCTGTTCATGCATGAATTTTGACTGACGTGTTTTTCATGATAGTGTAAAAACAAGAATTTACTGCAATCCTAAAATGATCAGACAAGTAAAAAAGAACAGACCCGGCAAAAAAACCTGTAGAACATTTCGGTCCCTGATGCATGATTCTTGTTACCTATGCGCTAAGTGCGAAGGTCGAATTCCAGATAACAATCAAAGTTTCTAGTGCTAGAGGTTGTTTTATCTAATGAAAAGCGAACTTGCCTTTCCTACAGGAAAAAAGAAAGACGATTTTAATCTGAATGTGCTGTATAACCAGTGTGAATTTACTTTGCCACATGTGGCTTTAGAGAACCTGAAGGAGTAAAACTTTTTTGTGATTTTTTAAGTGACTTCTATCTACGTGTTGTAATTTAACTGAGCTTTGTATTACATCGTGATTTGGAATAAGTGAGTGGGACATGTTGAAATAATAATCACTTGGCTGATGTCCACGAACAAAACTCTTAGGGGAACCACTAACAAGTTCCGGTTCTTAATAGGGTAAGTGCTTACTTGGCAGACACCTAGTCGACGACCACGAATATATTGTCTGGGATCAACACACAAGATCCAAATCGAACATTCCACACACTCCGTCCGCCTCTCGTCACTTCTCCCAGCCGTCTGCTGTCTTCCAAAACATTTTCACTTTACGTAAATCTAAAATTACGTCATAGTATGACGTCGGGTCCTGACGCCAAACCACGACGCAGCAAACACACTCACATGATTGTAAGGGCAATAATCCCTGCCTACCTATTGCTAGCCACCTGTGCCTAACATTCCCTAGAAATAACAGCTACTGAAGAAACACAGCGATGACAAGAACCAGGACGAGATCTCACAAAAAATGTAAGATGAAAATTGAGGACAATGACCACCAAGATGTGGAGAAAACAAAAGAACAACTGTCACTAGGAGGTCTCACCATGAAACAAAACAACTTCCCCCTCCAAGGCCGACCTATATCCATGTTCTCCTTTTAAAATTGATGCAACAAAAAGGATGATCGCATAAAGCTCTACTCGGCAGACACATCTCTAAATCAACAACCATCGGGGTACTCTAATACAGCCTCTCTCTTAGCAAATAAAGATGTAATCCTAGTACAGAGTAAACATAGACTCGAACACACAAACACACACACGAACCATTCAAGTGACCTTCCCTGTTTCAGTGAAACTAAGTGAAAGTAAAATGCCGGCATTGTACTTGAATGTTTGGTCTTAGTGTAAAGTAGCTTTAGAACACTGCACACTGACTTCTTTTAGTTTTACTGGGTATCACATATTATTCATTAATACTAAATCTTCCTAACAAGCTAATGGGAAAACTCAAAGGGTGAGAATAATGACGGTAGTATAATTTCGGTAGGCGGAAGCAGACCATCATGTACTCTTCCTTCACGAGCTTCGACTAGCTGTGAGTTCGATCTCGTACTGATTACAGGATCACCACACTGTACTATTATTATCTTTACAGCCTTGCTCTAGCATACTTATCTTCAACTACTTACCATGCGAGTAGATCCTTCAGTCTGCTTGATTGTCCTTCCTTTCTGTGCCACGTAACTGACGACAGAAGTTCAGCAGACGCTCCTTTTCTTTGTTCATACTTCAATGTTTGTAGTTGTCCACATCTTTGATCTGTCTCTGTTAACATATCGAACATACAATTTTCAGATATCCTATTTTTGTATTTCCGAGTAAAACTCCAGAGTTTCGACTGTATATTTCGTCGCCATGGATTTCTGTACTCCAAGGGTTTTACATGGTTACAGAACAAGGAACCTTGTGTTCTTGAAAACAACGCTTTCTGTTTACTGAGTGTTTATTTTCATAAATCATTGTGCATGAAGTATGAACACTTTAAGCATCTCTATCCTTCACATAAACATAAATACATATACATACACAATACACAGACATGAAAACACACAACGCATTTACTTACACGCACACATCAAACAAACATAAAACGACTGAATATTAAAAGTTCATACTTTCCTGATTGATTCGAGGAGTTTGCTATAATCGTTGACAAACAAAGAAGCAAAACTCAGCCACCATCATCAATCCAAGTAATCTTCTTGACATCGCAATAGTGTGTACATAGCATTGCTCTGTCTTGCACGTGACGTTGACCACGAGTTCTAACTGGAATTTCGTTAATCTGCTCATCTCTCGTCGTTTTATATAAAGACTCAAGTCTTCGATAGTTGTATCAAAATCATTGAATAAACATAGTGTAAGAGCTGTATAGGGTAAAGGTCATTGTCTACGTTTTTCAGGTCGTTGGGGAGTGAGGTGTTAAAGACCTCACCTTTTTCAGGGCCAGCTTTACACGAGGATGATGAATATCTCCTCTCCCTCTGTTTTACCTATCCCAACCCTCCACGGAGTCAGGTACCCCTTCCCGCCAGCTGGGTCTAATGGGAAAAGTTTGCTGCGCTAATCGGGTATTGAACCAGCGCTCTCTCAGTTTGGACGCCAGTGCTCTAACCACTCAGCTATCCACTTTTCCACCATGGCTGTACCAACCAATACCAGCGTGCGTTACAAACCAAACTATAACAAAAATCTACTCAACTTCATAAATAAGGAAAGAAGGTGTTGTCAGAGAAAAAAGGCATCAAAATATTTTTTTACCTGTGACTTGAAGCATGACGTGTTTCAGTACAACAGGAACAGAATTAGGCTTGTACAGCTTCCAAACGACGGAGGTGTAGCTTCGATTGACCAAAAAGGAAACACTCATTTCATAGTCTTTCATATCGCATATAAAATCAGTGTTCTGCTTTTTACAATCTGACTTATTCATAGAAACCCATTTGCACTTGCACACAGTGCGAAAATTGCCGGAGTCACACAGTCTGATTTCAATGGTAAAACTCGGACTCTCCAAATTATAACTTTCTACTGTGAGTTTATATCTGAGGTCAGCACGTGCGCCTTCTTTAAGTGTAGCAATCTCATGTGTCTGATCGGAATCTGGAATCGAACCTGAAAAGAAGGTAAAATATAAGACAATATTATGGTGTCCTTGACAATGCTTTTGTGAAAAATATCAAATTGTTAATAAAACTAGTTTAAAGCAAAATAATACCATTTTCAAAAAGAAAAAAAATTATTACAAACTTTAAACTGTAAAAATAACAAAAAATATAATTTAAAAAAATGTTACATAGGACGTAAATTTAAAAAAAGAGCTGAAATAAATTAAAGTAAAAAATCCTTTTTAAATGACGTTAGTTAAGTTTTATTTCATAAACTTTACCAGTGTATCAGCTTGTCATACTATCTAGACATTTAGAAAGTTTTATACGTGTATATTAATTTATTTCGGCCCTGTGCTCCTCAAGGGAGCAACAAGGAGTAAACTAATATTAATTTTATGATTTATACAATTTATTGCTTAAATGACAAAGCTCTACAACACATAAATGAATGAGACACTTACAAGCAAATGTGCAGCTTTTTCCAGTCTGATTCAAAAGGAGCAGAAAAATTATCCAGTATAAGCATTTATGTCTCTCCATGTCTCATTACTCCCTTGTCGACCTGATGCGAGACTGAGCACAAAGATGAGCGCTTGAAGAACTGAAGTATTTGCCAGATGGAGTACTTTAAAAGTAAATATATCTTAGTGTTGACAATCTCTACCAAATAGGAAATATAATTAAGTGGTTACTGCTGATGGCTTCTAATGAACAATGGTTAAAACTGGAAGTTTTGGAAGGTAACCTTGAAGGCCAAAGAGAGATTAGAGAGGCTAAGCTTTGAACCACTTGAGTCACTTTCCGAGAACTTTCTAACTTCGCATGTTTACTGCACTCATACTAAATATTTGGATTCTGTAAACAAACAAAACACTTGTCCTTAACACTCTAAAGCACAATTAAATGAGAATTTCAATTAAGGAATTGGTATGTATCGATACCTTTCACTATTTTTTTGGTCCTCGTAACTGGCTTCTCCAGCTGTGGCATTTCTGATTTCTCAAGTTTGTTTGCCATGACACTGTTCCATTCCTAACGGTATCGATATTTCTCGTTTCGTCAACATCTCTTTCTCTTTCTCTTTATTTTTTCAGTTAAAAACATCAAAGATTAAAACAGTTAACACAAACATGCTTTGTCTCTATTTGTTCTCCTTTTAACCTGAATGTCTTTTATGAGACAAAGGGTTCAACCAGAGCGTTTCTCATTTTATGCATTCTCCCACATATCTAATAATTTATTTACCTTCATTTATTTATACATATATATATATATATATATACGTGCATAATTAGACATACATAGCGTTTTAAACTTAGTTAATATTGACAATATATGAAGGAAGTAGTAAATGCTACCTACAAAACAAGAATGCTCTTCATCCATTATACTCGATTGTGTTATAATGTTGATGTGTCTATTTCCTGATATATACATTTATAATACATGAGTGATGTGAAATTTGAATCGAAAATATTTTAGCAGTATGATATGGGCGTAGAAACTGATGTCAGTGTTTCGTGGAAGCATCGTTCCGTATGGTGTATGAGGAAGTAGAGTGAATGGAGATGTCAGGACAGCTTAAGATAACATCCGACATAAGTGCACTTCCTTTTAATTCAGGATTTTTCGGGAAATTGAAGTAAAGTAGAAAGAATTGTTTCTTCGTCTGCAGAAAATAGTCTTTAGTGAGAACGCAAAGGCAAATGTTATGATGATTGTAAGCAGGTTGACTTTACTAAATAGCAACAAAAAGCAATAAACCTCGTTAACAGAAGAATCGTTAACTATAATTCTTAATTTGTGTGTTTTGGGTTGAGTTAAACGTTTTTCGTTTTTTTTCAAATCGATTCAAAAAACAGATTATAAGTTGTATTATTTTTTCTTCAAATTATTTCACGTATCAGAAGGAATGAGGTTATGTCGGCTAATTTCTCGAATTTTATTTTATTAAATCATCCCGTGCATGTAAGAGAAAAACAAGAGTCGAGTGGGTCTTCGATATGAAGAGTGTACTTATCTTTATCTCGACACGGAACACTGTCAGATCCTCTCTCTAAGATTACTTCCTGTTCCTTTCATAACACACGTGTCTCACACAGCTGTAAAATCAACATTTATTTCGTGATTTTTATTTCCTTGTTTGAGTACTTCGTAATTAATTTGTATCTATTTCGAGTGAAAGAGCTAAGAAACCTTTTAAGGCTACAACGATTTGTTGTAAACAAGCTTAATGTACCACATAATAGAATCATCTTTAAATTAATAGATGGGAAAATAAAGTACAATAAAGTAAAGCTTGCCAGACAAAACATATGTGCTACAATTAAAAAAAATGTTAAAAAATAAAACGCTGTTTAGTTTAAAAAATTGAAATTAATCGTGCAGGGTAGAAAACATTAATTTTAATGTGATTTTCGTAATAATGTGCATTTTGTTCTTTGTCTTACTGTTTTCAAAAGCCGGACAAACTCTAATGGGTTGTAACCAATGTGCGTTCAATGGAGAACTACTTCACACCATATCAACTATTACACCAGACCTAAATTACCTTTAAATTGCAATAGCTTAGGGGCCAAAGGACAGGTGCACTAGCTTACTGAATTCAAAGCTGCAAAGTTAGTATTATCAACATTTAGTGCCAGGCAACAAATCTGTGTGAAACAATATTAGTCGTGCTGAAATGAACAAAATATTTTTGTTTTAGTGACAACCCTGATAGTGCTTGTTTAATGTGAAAAATCATACTGTGTATATTTAAACATAAGGTTCACAAATTGCAAATGTAATTGTTTATCTTCAAAGATAACACAAAATCACATCAAAATAGTGATCCAGCATTAGATTCCTATTGCTTTAAAAACTCCACGTACTTTATATAAATCTCTATATTAATATTTCCCAACTGGTAAAAATATACTTGTCCATAAAATTTTGATTATAAGTTCTTTATACTAAACATAATACAAGTAGTCTTTGAAAGTTGCTGCAGATATTCTAATTTTAGTCGTTGTAATTCATTAGTATGCATAGTTCCAGAAGTATGGTAGTAAATAACTTTTTATATTTAGTTTATTAAAAATGACTAATCGTTAAGATGGTTTCAAAGATCTTTTATTCTATGGCAGCAGCTGCAAAGTGAATGTCAGCATACTGTGTCTCTGACTCAGAGCCAATGATCATGTTAGTCGATGTCTTGTTCGAGAAGTCCAAATCTCCGTATATCAAGCCGTCAGGATTCCTACCGACGGAAGCTGACTCTTGGCGCTGTTACGGAAAGAAGAAGGATGAATGATTAATGACCGTGCTTTTTTGCTCTGTATTTGCTTCATTCGTTTCTTAAATAATTCATCTCGTTTTAAGCTTTCAATTTTCTGGTGATTTGTTTTTTTTAAATACTTCTGTTTGATCATTAATATTTATTCACTACCTTTTTCTAAATTTTTACTGCAGGAAATGAACTAAGAAGATTGGATAATTTTATATCTCTGAGGAGTCAAGTGGAAATAAATGTGAACTTCAACTCCAACTACTTTCACCTGAGTTTCTGAAGCGCTTGATGCACGAGGGAGGCTTACTGCTTCGTCCTCTGAGACAGATTAAAAACAGGATAAGTATAATATCTTAAGTGTGAAAATCAAAGTGGTTGTTAGGCTCTGTGAACTTTAATCTTTTTTTTACACATAAATGGGTAAGTGTTTGAAGGTGTTAGGGTTAGGGAATGGAAGTGCTGGGTTATGAGATGATGATATTTGCATCTGTGATGGAGTTAGGGTTTTAGTGTGTATGTATGTGTGTGGTCGTGGGAAGTAACGAAATTTCCACACGAACCTTAACTACGAGCAAGAATGGACGAAAGTACATAAAACTCCTAGAAACAATTAAATTCATTCGAGTGTAAAGTGCGCCAAAGGTGGGTGGGTAGGAAAAGTGCTTTATGTCTCACCTGTAACATTATTGTAGATGTCGTCCTGGTGTTGGTCATTGTTGTTTTCAACTGTTCTCGCTGACATCATACGGGTCCTGTAGCGAAGAAACGTAAAGAGGATTATCCAAACCCATTTCCTCGTTCAGGTAAGATTTCGTTTATTCGAATTAAGTGTTTCTTTTTATTTCACTTTTTGTTTTATAGAGAAAAGACTAAAAGCTTGTTCTTTTAAACCAATTTCAATCTTTTATTGCAAACAAAGAAGGATGGTGCACTCACTTAGAATTTCAATACATGTTTCATGAACATGAAAATGGAACTTGAAAGAATATTTTAACACAATGAACAGTCTTGGAAAAGACCAACTGTGACTCTATTTCTATACATATTAGGGTAAGAGGTTAAAGAAAAAAAACACGACTTTTAACCTAATATGTTGTTACATAAATAAGCTACAGAAAGCAAGTATACATAAAAAAGGTGTTTGAACTTTACATACCTATGAGGTCTTTCTGCTGGTCAGGTGATCCAAAAAAAAACACAAAAATAAATTACAATTTGCTTTGTACATTTCTTTGTTGTTTTTTTTTCGCTCTCGATCACACACACAAACACACAAACATGCATACGAGCTCACAGTAAATAGAGAAACAAAAATATGCTGTACATTTCTTTTTGTAAATAATTGAGTAAAACAAATTGAATTTTTGCGCTTCCTTGTTAATTTAATGTTGTTTTTACCTTTTAAAGACCTGTATCATTTTCTATATTAATATTTGCAGAGTACAGTTGTTAAAATCGAAGTTAACATTTTATGATATATATATATAGATAGAGAGGTGCTTTTAACTCTTTTATAGATATATATTTAATAAAAGAAGCAACATTGTTTTGTATATAACTTACCTGATTCGTGTCGTTTGGTGTTTTTCAGAATGCACAGGATAAGGGCTACAGCAACAAAACCCGTAACACCTAGCAGACAGGCTGACACTATTAGAAGAATCATTTTCCATTCCTCAGGACCGGGAGACTTTGCATCATCTGGTTATAAAAGAAATAAGATTCACTTACCTCTAAAGATGAGACGATTCGGGTAGACCGCCAACAAGCAGAAAATAGAACTACGGGGTCCTTTAGTCAACATTGTGTTTACACAACGGCTCAGTACGATAAAAGTCCGCAATATTTCAGCAAAGGCTTCCATGAAATATTGGTATGACATGGACTGTACTTTGAATGACAATGAGTTTAACTTTAAAAGAATGAGACAAACTTATGTTATACCTACTGACCCGCAAAGTGACTGCATTACCTCACAAGGTCCTTTCTTTTTAGAGGCTACAATCTCTTAATGTTATAACCATCTCAGGAAATGAATAAACTGTTTGTTTAATGAGGTACATGACAGTTTGGGTTGATTGCTTGTACTTTATGAAGAGTCCGTAACAGAACTCTAAGGAATAGTTTTGACTAAATAAGCTTAACATGTTACAAATGATCATGTATGTATGTATCAGCTTATCAATGTCAGGATTCCTGTGATAGTACATCAATCTTGATATTAGAAGAAATGTTAAAAAATACTCACTCAAGGCTGTTTTCTGTTTGAATAAGAATGTTTTTTCTGACGTTCCAACATCATTTGTGAGAAACAAAGTCCAGTTTCCTTCTCCAATCCATGATTGCACACCAAACAGCAGGGTTAAGTTAAAATCAGGGGGACTTCCAATAGGCTTGCACTCCACCTTCTTCACCTCCTGTCTTGAGGACTCTTTCATTTCACACTTGCTGATATTTTGTGTGTGGGACCTAATACTGATATTCAATCCATCTTGCTTATTCCTTGACAAATCGAGATCTTCCGCAGCCCACACTTGAAAATTGGGGAGGACCTAAAATTTGGATGTATTAGTTTATATTAATAACTAACATGACATTCACAGTGAACAGTAAAATGCACATTCATAAGCTGATAATGATAGATCGACAAAAAGAGAAAATGCAAATATTAAAGAATAATATGTCAAGTAACATTGTTAAACAAATACATTTTTCCATATATAATACTTAGTGTAATGGTTCGTTAAATACCATTTTTAGTTTTACAGTTCAGTTCTTCGTGTAACTCTGAAGAAAAATGAGTTCTCACACTTGACAAGAATGCTTACAGACCGGTTCAGTTCCGAACTCGGTCCCTCACACCTGACAGAATGCCAGACATCCGTGCAGCGATAGGCTTTAAAGAAAGCTCAATCCGTCCTTTTGTGGCATTCGACGAGTTGCTTACTCGTCCACCTACTTCCAGCAGCCGGATGGTCACTGGAGGGTGTCCATTAGAGAAGGAGCAGAAAACACGAATCTTTTCCGTCTCGTTTACATATATTTTGCTTTCTTGCTTTCCATTCACAGTGAGCTGTTCGATTACTAGAGGATCTGCAGGTAAAGACACAGATTCTACTCGATTAAGCTAAATGGTAAAAAACATTTAAATTCTTCCTGACATTTTTAAAGACTTTTTTATATGTTACTTAAAACTGACAAATAAGTTTTGCCTACAATCGGAAACCGACAAAGTATAAAGAAACTATTGTAAGAAATTCCCACTATGTAATAAAGTTTTTTAACAGTAGATTATGTGTGTTAGACGTTAATACTTGTAAGTGATTTACAAGTAGCATAATTAATCACTAATGACACATAGGATCATCATTAAAATAGACTTTACTTACTTACAACTTTCAGCTTAGTGTGTTTCAACACAACTGGAGTACCACTCTGTCTGAAAAACTCCCAAACAATATCACCATAGCTCCTCTTTCCCAGGAGGGACAAGCGCATCTCAGAGTTGTCGGCATCGCAGACTGATTCGGTGATTTCGTTTCTACATAGAATGTTATTGTGTGGTACACATCGACACCAACAAGCCATTGACAATATTCCATTTTCACACACTTTGATTTCAATATTATAATCGGAGTTTTTTAACATCTTGCCGCTTTTTTCCTGAAAGTGGTAACTGAAATTTGCCCATGTGTTCTCTTTGACTTCAGTTTCCTCGTAATGCGTTTGAGCTGAGTGCCTTATAGGACCTGGAAAACAAGCATATTGCCAACGGTAAAGTAACTTAATTGAATGCAGGTAACATGCAAGTACACAAATATAGACTTTAAACAGCCGACACAGACGCAGACAAAAGACAAGCAAACAAATGTTAAACAACAAACCATTCGCATCCAACTAAAAATTATGGCAATCAAAGCAAGCAAGAATGTGTTCTTAACCAAATGATTTTAAGCTGTGTTTTAAAAATTGATTTAATAATAATTTAAATAATTAGTATGGAAATAATTAACAGTAGAACACGTGGTTGTTAATATGGAGTATCACAAGATCTATAAACAAAAGGAGAAGCACTGGTAAACACAAAAGTTGTCTACAATATTTCTAGACTGGGGTGCACAAAAACACAACCAGGACATTAATTTACTCAGTTTATTATCACATATCCCATACCTTAACAAGGAGGAATTGATCAAGCATAAACTAATAACAGTATTTACTAACAAGGTAAATTTGGGGAAGAATCTGAGCAAAGACAAAATGAAACTAAGAGCAATTGATGAGTCTGCTTACGTCGTGTAGTGATTGATATTATTCAGTTTCTCCAAGCACATAAAAAAATATAGCCAAAAATACTGTGTCACGACATTTTTTTCCTCTTAAAGCGAAAAAAAAATGTTTCCGACAAGATAGGGAAAGTATTGAGCTGTCTGTCTTATCTGAAGTACTCTATGCTAGGAAGATTATTGGCATAGACCTGGAAGAACGACCCACAACACAGGGAAAATACACAGGTCTACAGGACACACCAACATCGACGCAGATCCACAAGCAGAAAGACAAGCAATAAAGTTAAATACTATTTGCCATATAGTAAAAGTTTTTTTTTTGACAAATAAAAGTGTGACACGGGTACTCACAGTTTGAAGCCATACATGGAGTTGATAAAAGCAAATTTAGCAAGCCAATTAAATGTAGGGTAAAGCCATTCCTATTTTTCAAGTTGTCTTTTCTTACATTATCGCAACCCCAGAGGCCACCAATCTTCGGTTTGAAACATATCTATGTAGACTCACATTACGTATACAATAACCTATCAGTTTCATATCCTTGACTCTTAAATAAAGATTTGCCTTCAACACTTTCACTTCTCTAATAAACTGTAGGTGTGTACCTTTAAACATTATCTTCGCTACTCCTAATTCTTGTTTTGCGACTGTTTATTTTTGTTAATATTTCTGAAAATTTCAATAGAATAGATTTCCATTAATGACTGATCACTTATCTACATATTATATGAAATACTATACCAGCACTTAAAAAATATGAACAGGTGTTGAAAAATGCACCGCGAATGTTAGTCACCAAAGACAATAGGATTTTTACTTAGCAGGAAAGCTTTTATTTTCATAGTACTGTTACCTTCTATGTTGATGACTTGTTTTTACCATTGCTCATTCATTGTTTTCCGAAAAGGGAGGTAATAAAATTAAAATACCTTGCTTATTCTAGAAGTTTGTATATTTTCCACCATTACATAGTAATTTTTCTCTTTTTCTACATGCTAACAGCTTTAAGACACACACTTACTGACACATACACATATTCAATTTCAGGTCAGTACAATAGCTTCTAGTATGCAACCTAAAGGTCATGCTGACTTTTATTAAGAGAGAACAAGTGGAAGGGGAAAGAATTCCTACTTAAACTTCATGAGCATAGCTACAAAACAAAGTGCTTGAACTGGGAAATCCGATTATAAGCAAGAGTAAAACAAATCTTAAAACTTGTTACTATTCCGCAACCTATTTCTGGTGTGACTTTTCATTTCCTTTTAATTATATTTATGAAGTTGATTTTAGTTCTTGCTTCTAGTAAATAGTGGAATATATTTTAAAATTAAATGTTTCTTGACCTACCATACATAAATGCCAAATTGAAATTTTTAAAGGTGTAAAAAAATGTGTATATATTATTGTAGCTATGTCTTGAGTAGTTTCATGGGACAATGTGCAACATGTATTGAGATGTACAACAGTTTGAAGACTGCAGGTGTATTAATGACAAGATTTTATCTGCATTTGATAAAATTTAGGTGACACCAAAGTAATCATTCCATAAATAACATACAAATTTTTATTATTTTCTCTTCCCTAAAAGATAATATGATATATAAAGTGCAAATCTTGCATGGTTAGTAGAGAGTCTACTTAAAGAATGTTTTGATAGTTATATGTAGTTAGGTTACAAGATTTTGTGTAGTAGGTACATGAAAAAATATAACAAAAATTTTATTCAATGTAAATACTTTTATACAGCTATTAAAAGTATTATTATGTTGATATTCATTTGATGAATTTTGAAACATTTCCTGTTCTTTCCTGTTCTTTAGCAGCACAGGATGTCACAATTACACAGGTTCCCGGTAGTGGGACATGTTATTTCTTTAGCATTTCTATGCTGCTAGGATCTACATTTGACAAATCATAAGAAGCAATCCATAGTAATTCAGTGAAATAAATTTGTTTATATTGACTATGCATTTCTGCATTACACATATGCAAATGTTAGTATTAGCTTAATATATAATAAGACTTCTGCCATGGTCACATGCAACATTTTCACCATAACCCAGACTACACGCTCTGCAGAAACGGTAGAACTCAACAATAATTTAATCAAATATAATACAATAAGTCAGAAAATGTTGATAGAATGTTTTAATCAAGTTCACTGGATACCATTTCTTTTGTCTTAATCAGCACACGATTTCAAATGTCCTCGTAAGCCATAATCTTGGTTTGGATTAAGTAACAAGACATAATTCACAATATTCTGATTAACTCAATTTTATTAATATAGTGTCATTGATCTATAGGAAGAACGAGGCTATTTCATGCTACTGTAACCTTCCTTTCTTGAAATCGAAATAAGAAAACTTTGCAAGAAAAGACGAACAAGTAGCGTTTAATGCTTCGATTCCTCAGAATTATCTTTAAACATTTACTTTTCTTATATAGTCACTGGACTTTGTTTTTAAAATGTTTGCTAGTCAGAAGAAGATCTCAAATGAAAAGAGATGCAACAAACTTCTGATGTAAATGAAACGCCATCTTGAATGATGCAAACGAAAACTTCTTTAGTTATAGAACTAGTAACAATATTCAGTTTTCTTGTACTCATTGAAAAACCTTTACTTGGGAAAACAGTGTTATATTTACTAAGAATAACACAATAAAAGAAACAGGTGCTTTTATTGTCCGTATGGCCGTTAAAATATCAAAACATTGCTGCCGAAATAAAACGACCACCACAAACGCTACAATCGCTGTCTCCCTCCCTCAGTGCTAGAAGAAATGAAGTCCATAAATAGATAAAGATACCTTATCATTAGAAGAAGCCACTATTTTTAAACCTGCAAGGTAAGGTCATCAAGATAATCAGATTCAATGTATCAAAACTGTTACATTAAAAAGACAAAGATGGAAAATGTCACAATCTTTTAACCCTTTGCTACAGTTTGTTTAATCGAAATGACTCCAAAAGAGTTCTGTGTCCAAGATTTGAAGCCAGACATCTTGACGAAATCAAACGATGATGTGGTCCGCATGTAGTTCATCAATATCAAAGCATTTCTGCCGAGATGAAGAATACAGCGGCCCATGTCACGTGACAACTTCAAAATGCTTAGTTTCTTCTTCTGCATCATCATTCATTTTATTAGTGTTTTTCCTGTCGAAAGCAAAATCAGTATCGATCATGATCATGCTGTTACACTAAACTGATAAGTTAAAACAACGGCTTTAGTTAGAGAATAGGAAATAAGAAATATCAGGTTATCTCCCATGGGAAATGCTTTTCTCTAAACTCTTTATAGGAAATTGATCAAAGTAAATAACGAAAATGTATTTTTGTCTTTAAGAAAGAGAGTAATTGTCTAGCACATGCAGTCTTTTAAGATAAGAAACACACCTTCGTCTTCTGATGATGAGAACGATGCCCACTACTGATACAACAGACAAGACACAAATGATTGGCAAGACCACTGCAAGCACAGGCACTGACGGACCTAAGATACAGAAGTCAAAGCAGGTCTTAAATGACTTGCACTTCATAGAAACATGCTGGGAATAATAGAGCCATGCACATTCTATTTTGTTATATAATGCTTTATTTTAAAAATATGTTGAAGTAGCTAAAATCGATAAGTCAAATAAATGTTACTGATAAAATAAGTAGTTTGGTATTTAAAGAGATTTTTCGCCTTAACCTTTTTGTTAAAAATCTCTGGCTGCCCTGAGTTCATTTCTCGTCTCGGGCACGCTGATCTTTCTCTGCACGTGACATCTGTTTACAGGGCTGGTTGCTTGCCGTAATATAGCCTTAGTTGCTGACACGGCGTAAAACACCAATCCCCCCCCCCCCTTGTTAAAAATCTCAAATACACCCTAACAACGCTACCTTAATAAAAACATATTTCTTCACAGTAGCTAGCATTATAACACCATCTCTCTCAGACTTGTAAAGTCTTACTTTCACTCGCTGTATCCTCAGATACCATGCACCCTTTGACTTGCAGCTGTGGAGAAGACGAGTCCGGGTGACAGATATATTCGCCATGTGGGTAGCTGGTGACATCCAGCTTCACATGGAATATGTCTTGGCTGTCCTCCGGCTCGTGACTACACGCCGTGGATGAGCTTTCACACTCTGACTTAGTGAAACGGGCTACAACAGCTGAAAGCAATTCAATCACACAAAATTAAAATTATTTAATTACTGCTTTTTTAATTCTTATTAGTAGAGAAAAATAAACAAAAAAATAAACAAACACATGTATACAATGCATTATATGGTTGACAATGAAAGCCAACTCAATACTCCACTAAATAGTTCTGCTAACAGAGCTTTAGAATCTTACTTGTGTTCTGTGTGATGCTAAAGCTGTCCACGTTGAAAGAAAATTTGCAGTTCAAAATCACTTGAGGACCACCCCTAGTTTTGTTCGCCTCACAAGCTGCTAATTGCTCTTGACCTGAAACCAATCTACAATTACTCAAAGACAGCCTAGATGACAGTGAACAAATGTTACACAAACACACACACGCATGCATGCAGGGAGATATACAGATTCAAATATATTTAATTTGTGCTCTTTTGTCAGTTTGACTTACATTCTAACTGTATTACATCTTTAAATTTTTTTCCTAATGGATTAGCTTTTACACAATTTATTAACAAGCATACAATATTTCTATTTATACCTTTATTTTTATTAAAACGACACGTTGAGATGGCTGTAGGCCTGTAGCCGTTAGTGTTGCACCTGTAGCTCCCAGTTTTGTTGACAAATCTTGTGGGGACATCAATGACAGCATTGTCTGACACAGGCTGCTGACACTCAAAGCCCTCCTGTCTGATACAGTGGAGCTGCTCATTGATCCATACACAGTCCACCACCTTATCTGTGTATTTACAATTATTTATTAGTAAGGTGCTCATTACTTAAGATGCCTGGCATGATTTTAACCTTTATAATGTTAACAATTATTAAAACAAGAAACTCAAAGTTGTTTTGAAACTTAAAGAAGATATTAAAACAAGCGAAAACCATAATTTTGTTTTAGCATCAAACCTTTTTACATCAGTGATATGTTAAAACCTTTATAATTAACAGGCACAGTCATTCATGAACTTTAATTTTGAAAAAAAGCAGTCTTCGACTTCTAATAATTTTATTCTTAATTGCAAGAGGTTACAAGAAGTATTCTTAGTTACAAGAGGTATTGGTTAACTTTTGTGTTTTACTTCGTAAGTTTCTATCCAGTCAGCCGAGAAAACGGAGGAAGTAAAATCTACTCAGGACCGGGTAGTGAACCGAAAGTAAACGGGTGGCGGGGGAATCTCGACTAAACTAATTAATATTCAGGTTAACTACCTTCTACTCCTGTGTCGGGATAAAAATATACTGAAAAGTCTTTTCTCGTGGAGTTGATATTCTCTGGGAATTGGCACTTTAAATTTTTCCCATCTGTTGCCGTGCACTTGGTGTCTTTGTCCCCTGTGATAAATGTGATAGGGTAATACATACAAAACAGGCATTAAAGCATAAGGCTTTAATTTATGTTGATTTTTTTTTCTGAAGTAATATTACAAAGGGAAAGTAAATGTATCTGCTAATAACACCCTTTTTAATCAATGAAAGATTTAATCTTAGATGCCTTTTATGTTAAATTTTATTTCGCCAAAACTTAAACTATATTTACTATAATTATAACAATAGTCAAATAAGTCTAGTCAATCATCTAAAAATAACAATTATTAATGAGGTTATCAATTATACGATCATCATGATTAAGATTATCACATTTTATGCGAAAAATGAATACAGATGGCACACAAACCTTGAACCGCTAATGGAATCAGAACTATTAGTCTGTAGACTTCAAACATTATGAAAAGCTGGTGGAACTGAGGTTACTCTCGTCTTCAAGAAGTTCTGAAATCCAAAATCGCTTGAAATTATTTAATTTTAATGAGCTGATTACAGCTAGCAATGAAAGTTGCTTAGAAAAGTATGATATGTAGTAGATGTGTACGACCATGTTTCAATAAGTAAAAATGTTAATTAAATTAGATAACACTTATAAATGCTATGTAACTGTAGTTTCAAGTAAAGGAACAATAATGCTTGTTATTAGTGATCGTACCTTATGCTCTTTAGTATGAGGCCCAAAGAAAAAGACAGGAAACTCACTGGCAACTAGGTTCAAACCGTTCTTTACCTCCTAAAGGTAAGGTACGAGGTACGAGGCACGCGCTACCTTGTTTCTCCCTTGTGTACCGCCTATCTGTGGCTACCAGGACTGTTATTGTTTGTTTACGTCGCCTCCTAGGTTATGGCTGTGACTAGACTCTCCTTGAACCTACAGACTCGGGCCTGAGCCCGTTCTAAAAATGTATGGCTATCTTTGTAACTGAGAGCACAATGAGAGGTTATCTAAAAGGATAAAAGAAAACGAATGAGAGAAAAGAACGATAAACTGTGTAATGCACTAATAAAATTATAATACACTCACAGTCAGTGCAATCTGTTTCACACGCGCACACACACTTATACTTACTCATACACAAACACACGAAGAAACAAAGTAATATTTTACATAATAGGCATAGTAACTCATAATTCTATTGCTATCTACTGACGAAATTATGGTTTCTACGAGAAAAAAAATCTTTTAAAAGTAAAGCAATCTTTTCTAAAAGCATCATATGCTAGCATGAGTTGTATGACATTAGATGTTAGCATTTCGGGTCATATGGCTGTAGATGGATCTGCGCGTTTATCTACCAGATGTTGGCTGTGACATATGTGAGACTTTAAACGGTCGGTTGTTTACAACGGAAGTTATTTGTGTTTTCTAACTGCAAAGAAAAAATTCATCTAATAATAATAACAATATATCTTGTTTTAATGTGCTCTTACCTCATGTCATCTGTCTAGTGCAAGCACTTCATCTGACCAGCAGCTATTTATGACCCACCGCTCAAGACCTTCCTTATTTCGATAAACTCGAACCAACTAAAGCCTGGTTTTCGAGAAAAGGTTAAAGCCTTATCGGTGAACCTGAATGACGATAGCATTGTAAACGTTTGACTTGCTTCCAGTTTCGTGCAGATGAGATTTGTCGAAATGTCGAGTGTCGAGCACAGGACTCTGTAAGCCTGAAAACTCACCGACACTTTCGGGAATTCTCGGTCGAGTACGGTTGTCCATAGAAACATTGACAAACTCTTCATAGAAAGGAGATCTTGAAGATCGCAGAGTTTAATTCAAGAGAAAGTTAATTGTGTATCACTTATTTACGAGCAACGCAGTTAAATCGTTTCTGAAATGAATGTGTGTCACTCTACGTACGTGTGTCAAACTCGAATAAAGCATCATGTCAAAGGTGAATCATCGAAGTCAATCTTTATCTTCTTCTATCTATTGTATTGTAATAATTAAATAGCACTCCCGTGTATTTGTTAATATTCCTCTGAGCGTGTGCCATGTTTCTGTTCACGACTATGTGTGCGTGTGCGTATGAGTGTGTTTTTGTCCAGTGGGAGACGTATTTGTAGTGATTATATATGTCTATTCTTGAAAACAAAGTATATATTTTATATATACAAACACGTAGTGTGTGTGTGTGTTGTAGGGACCGAATTTTTTTCTAAGAAGATGATTGGTTTTTGTGATTGGTCTCCCTCTAGAGAAACGGGTGGCTTTGTTCAAGTCTCAATAAAGGAATCTTTGGCCACCATAACTGAAAAATACACATGGTATGTTTTTATCTGCTTTACATAGTGGCTTCCTGAATTTGTGTATCTATTTGTTTCAATCTCCAATGTACCAAGTTTACATCGCAAGCAATAAAATGTATGAAGTATGTTGAAGTGTATCAGTCTAATTAATGTATTAATTGCCTAATTTATCGATTCATGCGTCTATGTATCGAGCCAGTGGTCAACGCACATTACACTAATAGTTATGAAGAATTGCGCTTTGATGTAAAATATGTTCAGGACGACCAAGAATGTCCTAATATCCAGCGGGGAGAAAAAAGTCGGAAATCAAAATCTACTAAAGAGCATTTATACCAGGTCGCACTCTAGGTGATTCAGTACACACTTAAGGTAAGAAAATAGTAACAGTAAAATTGACTAGGTTTTTTCATTAAAACTACAAGCTTAGGTACCCAGCCTTCCTGGTTTATTTATGCGGCTTGCGCTTACAACATGGATTTTATAGTTGAATTTTATCACTTTATCCATTTTATTTACAAATGGCATCAATGTAGTGAAGAAATGAAGCCCTTGTTTTCTGTTTCTGTATGTGTACTGTATATTGTGGCCCTAAGGACAATGAAATCATGTTTGAAAAAAAAAACTTTGAAATAAAAATATTACATGAAAGATTGAGATGTATGGAAATATCAATGTGTAATACTGGAAGTGTCATAATTAAAGCTATTGATATGTCGGTATGTTATCTCAACAACTGTTACCGCTTTCTGTGTAAATTATTATCTCGTTCCCTCTTTATATTAGTGAGTATATAGGAAGGGAGATAGTGCTGATAAAGAGTTGTGTCCCTTCACATAAAAGGATGAGGCTGACAGATAAATATTTTCTCTGGGTTTAAGTCAAAACGTTCATGCAATGTCATTGTCAGTTTATTAAGATGTGCGTCCTTCTTATATAGGTAATATTTTTTACATTTATATTTACTACTTGGTCATTGTAGTCATACGAAAGCATACTTACTTTGTATGCACACAACGTATTACACACACTCGACAAGCCCCCTTCAGATGAGGATGAAGAGACTTGTAGGTGAATCAAATCGCAGAGGCACTAGTTCAGAGCAATGTCACTGAGAGAGTTATAAAGAAGATGGCGGAGAAGAATGTTGTTTACCCGCTCACTGGGCTATTTTTAGAGCAACTGCTTTTCTCTTATATATGACGTCTTTTTCTGCTTCAAGTGACGTGGAACAAACGACGCACACAAGACGTCACACAAGCAGGAAACAGTACACGACACCGACCACAACTCACTACACTTGTAGCTAAAGACATTAGTTCATCGTGCACACACCCGGATATCTAAAGATATATTCAAATTGTTGGATTGACTTACATTTTCATTCCCCATTGAAAAATAGAAAGCTAGGCCAGACGCTATCTATTTTCATTGTCAGAATACATGTGATACTGCAGGGTGAAATATAGAATGGTATTATTACACCATTACTTAGTGAATAAAAGAGACACAACGACAGAGCTTTTCTGGAAATTTTAGGCATATATATATATAGTGCCTGAAACTACTACGACTGATCTCAGTCAGTCAGGTAGGACCAGTAATAATTTAAAACAGTGCCACTGAGACCAAAAGGAACACGAAAGCTCTAAAGGAAGATCTCATGGTTGAATGTAGGTAATATGTATAACATGTAGCTAAGGGATCAGCATTGACATTAAAGAAGATGTAATCCTTCATAATTCCTTCATTACTTACAACAATGCCGTCTAAGTCAAATGGTTCTCACAATGGGCTGACTACAATAGTTTTTGTCAGACGAGGCTAAATAAATAGACAGGAAAGAAAGATTGAAAACGTGCAATACGTGTTAACGTCAAAAAGGTCGAGACTAGGTTTCTACAGCGACAACATTATGCTTAAAGAACTTAAAGCCCCAGCTGAAAACACGAAAAATTGTACACATTGTTGTCTGACAAAGATCACAAAAAATATTATTGATCACTATCATAAGAGTGTTTGAGATGTAAGTGGAGTGGTATAACACACTGCTTTTCCCCTTCGTTTAGAGATAAACCTGAAACATTTGTCATAATAAATCATCTGTGCATCATTTCTTTTCCTTACCTTTCTCTTTATTTTTTCTTCATAGCATTATTTAAGTAATAACCATTTAATATTTCTATGCAATTAATAAACCTGTTGAAATTATATAAATTACCACGTGTGTGACATGCCACTCACGAAGAAAGACACGTTTGCTTATTATTTTGGACAGATGCTGGACAAGGTGCACTTAACAATTAAATTAACTGGTTAGGTGTAAGTAGTTATTATTATTATTAATCATTTGTAGTGGTAGAAGTATTGTTACCACATGAGCTCACTTTTTCACTCATAAATAAAAAATCAGAAACAGAAAACAAACGATGCAATCCTGTTTTTTGAATTATCATACCAGATATAACTTTAATTTTATTTGTGCCTTTACAAATCATCGAAAATGTATCGGTATACATGCATAGTGAAGTCCATTAAATGA
This sequence comes from Pomacea canaliculata, assembly GCF_003073045.1. Classification (NCBI taxonomy): domain Eukaryota; kingdom Metazoa; phylum Mollusca; class Gastropoda; order Architaenioglossa; family Ampullariidae; genus Pomacea; species Pomacea canaliculata. The sequence continues at coordinate 15,122,465 of NC_037596.1, read as the reverse complement.
AATCTTATGAAAAAGTCATACTTTCTGTCATTAAGCCTCATAATTGAGGTTGATTTTTCACATGTATCGACCGAGTTAATTGAGCGTGGTTTCTTGACACACTATTTGTCTTTCGTGAAGTCAAACTAATAAAACAAATTAAATTATAAAATATAGGAGCATTCATCTTAGCTTTTCAGTTTCTTACAGATTCCTTATTCTATCACTACTGTTGTCTTGTAAACCAAAAGTGAGATGCAAATACAGTTGACGCTCATTGTGAGTGTTAAAAAACAAGCCTTGTGTTGGTTTAATAGAAAAAAAAATATATTGAAAGAACAGCACTGCAAAATGAATGATAATTGAGGCGTCCGTGTGATTGTTTGATATCAAAACATCGCTGCCGAAGAAAAACGATCAACACAGACAAATCAATCAGCATTCATTTTCAGCGCTTGTGTGACTGATTTTAGGATACTTCACTATGTACATGAAGATGTGTTGCAGTGTAGTATTCGGGTAGTTGACAAAACAACCCAGTGTTGGAACTATAATTTCTATAAAACAAATTATGAAATGAATCTTAGGCCCATCCAACTTAGTTTTGTCAGTATTTTCTAAATGTTTATTTTTATGTCTCGTATTGCTAGTAGTAGTTGTAAGGCATGAATATTACTACATGCACCTGGAAGTAAATTTGCAGTACTTCTCTACCCCTAATACTTTTTCGCAAAATTTCATCAAAGTCTTTTAATCTAGGAAATTAACGGCCGTGGTGCCTATATTCTCTGTTGAGAAAGAAGAAAACGGCTGAACGATTGTTCTCAAACACTAACATGATTTGTACTGCTTCGAAAGTTTGTTAGAAATGTGTAGAATTGGGCAGAATCCTCTGCCTAAGTAACAGGTCGTTGTTTTGTCCACGTGACAAGCCGTTATCAAAACATTGCTGCTGAAACAACTCATCCTACAGACGCGACAGTCCCTGTCCATCTTTGTAGTCAGTGTCTAATCTCAAAGGAATTATCACGTCGATATTTTTTCCTCTTCTTTTTTCTTGAGCATAGCTTTCCTGCGGAAAAATAGGCAAAGCCCCTAGTAGTTGCATTTATAACGAATTTAAAAAATATACATTTAACAGAGTGTAGTTTATGTCAAGTATTTGTCCTTTTGGTCCGTTCTTTGAATTCTTAAAGTGTAAATCTTACAAATCAATTCAGCATGAAAGCATGAAAAAAAAAGAGACTTACTTAATCATCATCAGCTTTCTGATGATAAGAAGAGAAGCCCCAGCGGACACAAGAGCCGTTACAAGGACGACTATCAGTACAACAGCAACCACAGGAAACTCGGAAGCTTTAATGCGCATCAGCATGAATCCACACGTTGAAACAGGCACAGAGAAAACAAAACATGGAAGCAGGTTATAAACTGAAGAAATTAATAATTTTTTTATTAAAGACGTACGACAAATTAGTTTAGTTTTAAACATATTTTGTCTCTGACAAATACATCCCAGCTGTATAAAAAAAATAACATAGAAGCCTCTTACTTTCAGTCTGTTTGTTTATGTTTAAGCTGCATCCTTTGACTTGAAGCTGAGGTGGTGGATCTTCTGGGTGACACTTGTATTCGCCATGTGTAAAATCTTCAACATCAAGCGTTACACTGAAGATGTGGTGGTTATCCCCAGGCATGTGAGTACAAATAGGGGAAGACCTTTGGCAGTCGGATTTTGTGAAGCTGGCTACAACCGCTGGAAGCAGACAACATATTTTGTATACAGTTGCAACACCTAGACAATAGAGCCCGACAGTGACTATTATGGTAAGAATTGTTCGCATTCACATACAGTACACAGCACTGCATCCGTACAAAAAAGTACAGAAGACACATCACTCACTTGTATTTTTCTTGACAGTAAAGCTCTCCACGTCCACGGAGAAACTGCAGTTCAAAACAACTTGAGATTCTGCATTAGCCAGGCTTGCCTCACAAGCTGCGAAAGGCTCTTCACCTGCAAACATACTTATTATTATACTCACTGTAGACGTGTGCTACTTTCAGCTTGTTTCTTACTCAAAACCCTTTTATGAATTTTTTATTTATTTTTTTTTTTTTTGGAACCCCACCGATAAAAGCTAAAATTAAGAATTTTGTCAAAGAAGATAATGTAAGTTCACCTTTATTTGCCAGAAAACGACAGAAGGAAAAGTTGCCAGGACTGTAGCCATTCATGTTGCATCTAAAACTTCCCTCCCTGTTGACAAATCTTTCAGGTACACCGATAATGGCTTTGTCGGACACAGACTCACTGCAATCAAAGCCCTCCTGTCGGATGCAGTGAAGCTGGGCATCGATCCACGCACAGTCAACCACCTTCTCTGTGGATTTTAAGAGTGGTTAGTTAGCGATAGGTTTCTTTTTTTAAAAAAGAGGGCTAACACTACCTTGTCGTCTAATGTTAGGGACTGCAGTTAAAAAAAATAATAGATTTTCTAAATAAAAGAGAATATGCTAAATCCTGTTTGTTAAGGGCTTGAAACTGATAGTTGTCTTCCTATCTTGATTTAAAATCGAATTTGTGAAGTAAATTTGCTTCAACAGTGGAGTAAATTGGCTGCAGAAGTCCAAGTTATCTAACCTAAGAACAGAAAATATAACTTGTAACCTGACATGTCCCTAAATTGTGTTGATTATTTTTTAAATTTATAAAATAATAAAAAGCATACTTGTTTTCCTTAATTACTACAAAACTACTAATCTTTGGCCAAGTAGTCAGATGTTATAAAAGTAAATCTCGAGGTAATGTGTTGTCTAAAACACTATACTTTATTTGCTTTGTTCAATATGCAAGACCATCATTATTACCCATTTCATTTTTTTTTTTTTTGGAGTCTGCTAACACACCTCTTTCCATCTTACCTCTTTTAAAATTTTATATGCAGTATCTAACAATAAAAGTGATAAGAAAGGGAAATTACTTTACTCTACTTTTTCTATAAATATAAATTAGTCACCTTCTCCACCACCGTAAGGGTGAAAATAGACTGCATAATCCTTCCTCGTCGTGTTGATATTTTGTGGGAAGTTGCACTGCAGGGTTTTCCAGTTTCGTGCTGTACATGTTGTTTCTTTGCTCCCTATGGCATAAGTGTCATAAATTTTACTTTTGAAAAATCGCCATTACCCGGAAAAAGACACATTTTAGATTTAGCTATGGTATTATTCACTTTTAATCACATAAAAGTAACAGCTGTCTTGATAGTTTAAATGTTTGAAATGCCAATAATAATAAATAAGATGAATACTTATATTGTTCTTTTTCACTGTTACTTTATTTTAGTGTTAAGTATTAAATGATTAAGATGTTCAACCAACCTTTTGCTGTCAGTGAAATCAGCAATATCGAACAAAAGACTTTTAACATCACGAAAGGTCAGATGAGATTTGAAACAGCACTGCAAAATAGGGCGGAAGTCAAGATGACAATGAACGAATGTGAACAACGTAAATTTAAATTATCTAGAAACATGTATGCAGAAAACATTGTTTGAATTTAATTACTTGAACTATACACTACAAATGACAGAACTGTCCTTGAAAACAAAATATTAACTTTTCAAAATTCTTAAAGTACATACATATCTTCCTGATACGTCAGGTAATGCGTAGGCGTCAACTGTTCGCTTGGACTTCGACGCTAGTGACTGGCGTGCCGTGTAGGTGCGGCAGGTTTTCTTGTTGAAGGTGACTCAGGCAAAGCTACAAATATCGGCCTAAGCCTTTTCAACGCTGTCGCACTTCAGTGAACCTTTCATATTACATAGAAAATAGAACATTTGAGTCAACAACACGCAAAACAAAAAAACAAGAAACATGAGAACAAGGAAAAAATATCATACCACGTTATACTTAGATTTTCTGAAGTTCAGATGAGCTACATCCACTCACTCACCAACAAGCGTACTCACATGCGCTTACATGCATTAAAACTACTTGTTACTCGCGAGGGACATAAATTATACAAGATCATGACAAAGACTGTTCAATTATATACATCTATTTATCTTGTTTATTACAGGTTGGACATTATGTTAAAGAATTTCGATTAGTTATCACAAAGTATTGTGACGACAGAAAGAAAAGTAAACTAGACGAAACGAAACCCAGCTTTCTCGAAACAAGTAGAAGCTTGTTTACACTCGAACAGAAACGTCGGCTTTGTTTTAAAAATTTGAATTTCTTTAGCCAGCGATAAAGACACGCCAGGTTTTGCGTTCCCCACCTTTTTTTAATCCAGTTGTAAACAGTTTTAAAGACTACAGTAGAAAATTTTGCTTTCAGGTTAAGACATACTGCCATGAGCAAACATAATCAGATAGCATACTCCCACCTGAACAATGTTTGAAATAATGTCAAGCTATGTCAGAATAAGACACCTACACATGTATATAAATATACAAAAGGAATGGATTACAGACAGGTAGTTGATTTTATGTTTAGGGCATTTTCAATAGTCATGCTGTCTTTTGTAGTTATACCAAGACAGCTTGCGATGTGAAGCTGATCAAACCTCATCTCAACCCCACGCAAGTCTTTTTACTAAAAGTTTGCTTCTGAAACTCAACTTTCAGATGTAGAAAAATGTTAATACTACCCATGACTCTCAATTGTGTACCCTAACACCGTGTGTGTGTGTGTCTAAAACTTATCATATACAGTGTTTTTTATATGATAAGAGGTCACCTTCAAATTCGTTGTGGTCGACGTATTGCTGTTTGTCTCACATAAACATTCATTCAAAATCGCTTGTTGTGATACACCAGATAACTGGCTTTCTAGACTGTAATTTTTTTGTTGTCATGAACTCGTTGTACCAGTGTCACTAAAAGCTTTCGAGAAACTGTTAACGCCCTATCAGTCACCTTCACCTCACAAAATTGGCTCACAGCCAGAAGAGCTTGTCCAGGCACATTTCGTGACTTTAAATAGGTCTGACAGTACTTTTTTAATATCACTTATCCTGTTTGTCCCTGATACGAAAAAGCAAAGGTTATTGATACGGATTTCGTTCTTTTTATTAGTTACTTTATGAGCAAATGCAGGATATGCAAAGTCTAAATCTATAAGGTGCGCTTAGAACATCAGCATTTGATAAAGTAGACAAGTATGTGCTGAACTGAAGACTTTGGTACATTTATAAATGTTTGTGTGACAAAGTATATTATTCTTCTTCTTGATAACAATCTCGAGTTTCTTTCAAACACATTAAAAAAAATCTCGGTACCCAAAACTCTGACTCTTATAAACACGACCAGCCTCAAAACAAACCAGTAGATAATAAACACTCTAAAGAGCAAAATGTCACCTGTGTCTTGCTTTCAGTGTATTGAAGTATATTGCAGACTTATAGTAAATTTTCATGCATGCTCAAACTTGTTTACAAATAATATTTTATGCACTAGGTGTTGCATATCTATCATTTTCTTTTTCTTGAAAGAGTAAGATACTAAGGTTTTATAGAAAAAAGTTTTCTCCCTACTTAAATACTCATGTTCATCAAGTCTAACCGCTATTGCTGTCAGCAGGCAGGTAATCTACAAAGGTATTCTAGCGACCTTCAAACTATGACTGTATGTCACATGCTGTGATAGAAGGTTGATAACAAAAATAGACAGTCTATGATTTCGGGAATTTCCAGAATGAATACTACAGTAAAGATCAAGGATATCAAAGCAGTACTGGCTTGTTTTTAGAAAAGGCAATGCTGGGGGAGTGAGCAAGCGGGCCAGCGAGTTGTTTTCTACAATCGCTTCGTGTGTTTTGCAAGATGGCGGAGACTACAATCACAGAAGACAAACTATGAGGTCAGTAAGGAAAAAAAACTGCCATGCTGTCAAATATTCCATGTACAGATCACACAAGCATGCAAAAAAGATACGTTTCTGTTCATTTTTCTAGTTTAAAAGCCTTTATTGCAAGCTGTAATATTGTAATACGGGTTAAGAATACGATATTTTAACGGCGGACAGCATTGTAGCAGTGCACATAACTACGCATGTATATGAACATGCATTCTGTATACATAGATAAAGGCTTGTCTGAACATCTGTATTCTCTTGGTTGCAGATAAGTACATCTAGTGTATTTAGATAGGTATATCTACACTGTATGCATACTCGCATGCACATACCCACAACGAGTTAAAACTAAATGACGAACAAAACAGAACCGTCTCTGTTTGGGTAGGCGAAGCTGATGTTCCTTTTGTAATGTCAACAAGCAACTTATGTTACATAATGTCTTCTGACATGCCTCTTGATGAACACATTTATCACATCTGTCCTGGTGCATACTATGAGCTCTGGAAGTTCAGCCACACTCACCATACTCTGTCCATCTCAACCACCAAAATGCTCACCTGCTCATTTTTTTCTGTCTAAACTAGACCACTGAAACTCTCTTCTTGCTGACTGTCTACAGTTCGTCATTAATAAGCCTTAGAAAGTCCACAACTCAGCTGCTCGTCTCGTTGTCCCGACTCACAAATATGAACGTGTCAGACCACTTCTTCATTCTCTTCATTGGCTACCAGTTAAAGGTAGAATAGACTGCAAGCTATCAACTGCTATGGATTATTTGAAGGCACCTTCCCCCTACAACTTTACGGAAATCTTGTCTGTCTACACTTCTGCCTGAAACCTTGGGTCCTCATGAGACTTCATCAATCTATCCTCCCTCCCACACAGTCAAATACGGACAACGGACGTCCTCCCTCTGTGGAGCTAAGCAGTGGAACACTCTATTATTATTATTATTATTATTATTATTATTATTATTATTATTATTATTATTATTATTATTATTATTATTATTATTATTATTATTATTATTATTATTATTATTATTATTATTATTATTATTATTATTATTATTATTATTATTATTATTATTATTATTATTATCTTTATCATTATCATTATCTTTATCATTATTATATTTTTTCATCAAATAGTTTTTAATATGTAAGTCTGCAAATCTTATTTACGTTATTTTTAATTAACAAAAATATCCAAAATTCGATCAACTTTGGCAAATCTGTGTGTAAAAGAAAACTACTGATTTAGTGAAGAAGGCTAATAGGGGCATTAAAAATTTTGTCAACAAATTAAACTTGCTTTAACTTGTTTGCTAAATTTTAACTAAGACTGTGAGTTATCTGTTAACTTTTGAGGTTTGATGCCGAGCAAAATAACATTTTTCAAAGTAACAGATAAATATACTCACATAAATGGGGCGCGTGACCAAGGGGCAAACAACTACTAAGTCATACTTATGCAAAGTCTAACACACACTGACAGACAAAATCAGGCCATACACACAGAAAACTAAACACTTATTTCTTTCATGTTTTAGTGACTTCTTTGGCCATCTCTGTGCTGATTGTCTCATGCATCTGCAAAGAAAGGCTAAGTAAGTTGTTTATATGGCCTATACACTACAGTGTCCACTATATAAGTAAAATAGTTTACTGTTCCCGTTGCCTTTTTGTCTTTGATAGAAGTCTTTCTTTTGTAATTATCTGACATTTTTGTATTGCCTGCCTGATACATGTCTTGGTTAATTTGTGGCTTTTTCTGTTGCTTTCTTACTCAAATTTTTGGCATCCTATCTATCTGTTCTATAATTGTTCGCTTATCTATCTTTTCTTTTTACGATCAGTAGTTTAAATAGAGGAGCTTACCAAGTGGTGATGTGTTACCATTTCATACATTCACACACGCTATGTCTTATCAACTGGACATTATAGTTTAAGTGCTTTACAGTGTAACATGCCGCCATAAAACTCCGTACACACAACATATTACTATATTTCTTTTTCCTGCGATATCTTTTGATATTTTTAAGCATAATAGGTCTTTCCGTATACATTCCTTTCCTTTCTTATTTTCATTTAGTTTCTCATTCTCCCTTCTTTCAGTCTCTGGTAAAAAAAAATATGCTAGAAGTAAATATACAATTATAACCCTATTACTTTGATTGCAATATTTATGGCGGATTATTAGATGTCTCTAACGTAACAAATCCAATGGATTTAATAATAATAATAATAATAATAATAATAATAATAATAATAATAATAATAATAATAATAATAATAAGTGACGTATTTAGCATTAACTGACATTAAAAACTAGCATCAAGGCGTTTAATATCACACTTTAGATTAGTTAAATATCCAGGGCTTTAATATGAGAGAGTCTTTTGTGCGAAAGAATCGTAACTAAAGATAAAAGTATGTAGTTGTGTTAAGTCTTACTGTAGTTTATAGACCATACCGTCTAATCTATACATAAATGTAAAGTTAAAAAATTACTTTATATTTTTACTACAAGAGTCCCTACAGATTCAAGGAGGAGACCAGATTATTTCCATATTTATGTAAAGAACATTTAAAGCAAGATTAATTTTTACAACTAACGCTGTACAACTTTTATACTTTGTATATTATTTGCAGTTGTAAATGTACCATAGTAAATAAAACAAAAACGTTCATGTTTTCTCAAAAAAATCCAGGTATTAAAATGGCACAGGCGTGTCGTTCCAAACAAAAGAAACGCAGGAATAAATCAAACTGCATTAAAAACCTTTTCTACAATGTACCAGACATTTTGTGTGACCGGATAAATGTCAAAGGTAAGATATAACTTATATATTTTTTTTATATGTATATACTTATATATTTCTTTTCATTGATTGAGAATATTACAATTAAATCACAGGGTCATAAATGTTTCTGGTTATAGTTTTTCGGTAAATCATAATAATTTAATAAGCCTCATCATAGTATTACAGTAACTTGCAACAAAAAGGTAAAAATAAACAATTAAACATCAAACGCAGTCGCTTCAGAAAAAAAAACCAAAGCAAAATAAACAACAACAAACAATGAAACTCATAGCAAACTATTTTTCAAGTTCATCTTTTTAGGTCTAAATTAATATTCATATTCATTACACTAAAGAAAACGGGTTCATTACAAGGTACTTGTTTCTATTATGCAAGCAGGTTCATTTAACTAGCAGTTTATTATATTAGAAATACAAACATCTATAAACGTATAACATCACCATCACTTTTTTTCGTAAAACATTGCTAAGAACTGTTTAGACAAAGGTTAAATTCTTCACACTACTTTATTATGCTCAGAGGTCACCGATGCGTCAGGCGCAACCATTAACTGGAAAACCTCAACCGCTAGCGGCAAGACGACGTTTATTATCACAGGAACTCGAAGCCAAAGTCTAGAAGCTCTCCGACTGATCAGCACTATGACAGGAGAGCCAGTATGTTCAGAAGTGCTTTTTAAAATGTCATTAGAGTATGTCTACAGTTTTTGATTGTAGCCGAATGTCTGCATATATCGATAGTAGATAATGATTGTCTCCTGTGCGATCTGTGATTAATGATAAATCAGGGCTTCTGCTTACGCAAAAAATTGCGTACAGTACGCATTAAAAGTTTGGAGGACCCCTTCAATTTTCGTCAATGGGGTCCCAGGGGAACCCTTCAAATTTGGGCGAAGAACAGATACAAAATTGGGTAAGTGTAGTGTCCGACATCGTAGCCCAATCTATTGTCGTCTGCTACAGGGTGAGAGTAACTTCCCTTGCACTGAGTTTTGTTTTTTTTTCTTTACTGGGAAGAGTTCCAAGATGTTGACAGCGTGGTTAGAATCATCGTCTCAGAAACGGAAAGAAAGTGAGCAGCCCGAGTACAGTGAGCATAAGCTCATCACAGATGCTTGCACACTCTTCATGGCACAGAAATCTCGCAGTTTCTGACTGGACATGACAGTGCTTTGTGTGCCTGAAAGGCAGTTGAACAAAGTAGTTGATTTGTTGGTTTTTTTCAACTTTGTAAAGGGATCCCTTAGAATTAGCCTGGGACCCCTTAGAAATCTGAAAAAGGGGTCCCTGGGACCCTAAAGAATTTAGCCTTAGCAGAAGCCCTGATAAATACACGACAGAGTAAAACCTTTTCAAAATAAAAAAATACTTTGTCTGGATTGCACGAAAAGGTTATATTCTACAAATAAAAGTACTTTCACATTAAAAAAATAAAATTATATATTTATATATCTTTAAACGTTACACACTTTTATTTAAAATGTATTTCAGCTTTTGTGTAACTTAGACACACACATTAAAGAAAGTAAATGAACACACACACACACACGCAGGGGCAGACACATGTGGTCTTTATGGCCTTTGAAATATCTCAAAATTCTTTATTTACAACTATATAATATCGGTTTATATTGCAGATGAGGGAGTTACAAAAAGCACATAAGCTTTGGCTTGAATGGATTAAAACAGCATTTCCTCTTTTTGACACTCGCTCCTATTTCCTTCCCCCTGTCTACATTAGGCGCGTTCCGATGACTCAGCAAAGTATTGCATGCCAGCGTGTATTTATATTGAAAACAGAGGACCGGCCTAGCAGTCCTGTGAAGCATCCAAGCATGACGCCATCGTCCACAGAACGACCTCAAGTTTCTAACATTCCTTGTGTACAACAGAGCGACATGCATGATGATGAAGCGATTGAACGTGTGTTGGTTTCCCTTAAAATATTTTCGAAGCTGCATAAAGAAGTTTTTATGTGTTTAAGTCAATTTTCATTTGGGTCGTATCTGGGTGAACCAAGGTTTGCAGCGGCCCATCTTCCGTTACCTAGCAACCTGCCCTCTACTTTGCCTTGGAGCTGGAGACAAGGTGACTTTGATGTGCTCCTCATCCATAAACTCTATGGTTTTGTCATAATGGAAATAAAAGCTGTTGGATGCAACATTGCAAAGTCACAAGAAGAAAAAAAGGAATACGTAAGGAAGAAACTGACGGATGCCATAGAGCAGTTAAACAAAGCCGAAGCCATGCTAAAACACCTGGTGTCAGACATAACTTCCGGTGTGCGCATCACCAAGGCAATTGCTTGTCCAAACCTCACGGCTAAACAGATACATGAAGTCTTGTTGGATAGTGTTGAAGTGCAACAAGTGAGTAAACTTAACTTTATAAAAATTTGTTTAAAATTACAATGAAGTTTCTAGCAGCTGTTATAAAATTTAAAAAATGATCTTTCTGTATGTATATAAAATTTTATTAAAAACACGACTGCATGATCGTACTTTGATCATGAACATTACATTACATTTTGATAAGAATATCTGGGACAAACGATAATGCTTATTACAGGAGTAATGTTTATAAAATACATAAAAAATTAATTTTAATAAATATACTGGTTGAAATTCTTCAATCAATTGTACTTAATTTGTTTTTTTCTGCTAGTTATAACAATGTTTTGTTTGAATGTTCAAATAGTGTTGATAATTTCACTTCTTTTTTTTTCCTAAGGCGTTGTGTAACTGCATTAAAGTAGATGATCCAAACAACACGACCAATCTAGTTCTTTCTTCTGATCATCTGTTGTCTCCTCAAACCCCAAAAGATGACATGGATGATAATGTAAAGACATTCAAACAGTGGTGGCAAAACCAAGTGGTTGGATCTGGCCCTGACGCACAGTTAGGAAGTTTGTATCTAGACCTTTTAGCCAGGTAAAGTTAAAAAGCATCATAATATTATTAACATAATTGCGGGTTATTATTTATTCGAGTTTTCCTACGTATCGTTTGTCGTTTCACTGATCAGAGAACATATTTTTAGATAGTTTCTGTCTTTGACATCCTACATTAGAATTTAGAGCTATATATAAGAAAATAATACTAGAAACAACAAAGAAACAAAAATCAACATTTAACAAATTGATGTGTCAGTAAAGACGCTTCATTCTCTAAATTTTTAAGTAATATATTTGGTGAACTGCAATTACATTTTTACCTTTTAGGTTCTGTGGCCCAGCCTCTACTATAACAGTACCATGCACAAATGAACCTCGTATCTCTATGAAAACTATGGACCAGGCAGTGGCCCACGTGGGAAACTGTTACTCCGCCCAAATGACACTTTTCCCAGAACAAATGGACCTGCTTACCAGAGCTCCTCGTAGAGTATTTGTGGCGGGTCCTCCAGGCACAGGAAAGTCCACTGTTCTGCTCCTTATAGGCCTGGTTTGGTTAGAAGATGGCAAAGACGTGTACGTCTTGAGTACGTGGAACCGAAGCCTTTTTGCAGCAATCAGGATTCGTTACTTGCTGCAAGAGGCACTGAAAACGCCTCGCACTGATATAGACGGCATTGGACGTGTTCTAACAAGAAAGAAAAATTTCAGACGAAAAACGGACATGGAAGAAGTTTTGACTGAGCTTACACAGGTGGCTAGTCAGAAGCCGTTATATGTCATCGCTGACGAAGTGGGACCTAACCTCGAGTAGGTTATCCATCCATCGATGCATAGCTACTAATGTATACAAAGACGAATTTTTTCAATCATTAATATCGTCGTCCAAATCATCACATAGCTATTCTTAAAGATTAAAATAATAAAACCACACAGATTATATATATATTATAAGCAAACAAAAGACCCACCCAAAAAGTAAATTATTTATTTGAACGCGTATTTGTGTGATAGCTTATTTTTCTTGGCAATTAAACGCATTTTTACATACGCATATCCATAGGAAAACGAACACGCACATATACACATATATTTTTAGTGAAATAGTGATTTCTGTATAATGCTTTGCCTCTTCTTGACAGGTCAGAATGCTACATCTTTCCAAAATTTTGTGAGAGTCTACTTCAACGTTGTCATGGTTTTGTCGATCATCTTAATTTCTGGGTGGCAAGCAATCACAACTACGTTGCACCAGAAGAGTTTTACAATGGTGAAGAAGGCTGGGAACGGCACTGTTTCACGAGACCACTGCGCCCACCACCACCCGTGCTCCAAGAAATCAAAAAGGCCGTGGAGATTAAAAGGGGCATAGTTCAGGATTACAGTGAGAGAAGTGTACCAGACCACACAGATGGCCCACCTGTAAAATGGTTTTACCATCACCCTGAACAGCATGCATGCTCAAGGGTTGAAGATTGTAATGTTTGTGGAAAAGATGTGGCAAACTTCCTTATTAAGAAACTCCGACTACGCTTGTCTGCTTGTGAGTTCTTTGTGTATTATTATATTATATTATTATTATTATTATTATTATTATTATTATTTATTATTATTATTATTATTATTATTATTATTATTATTATTATTATTATTATTATTATTATTATTATTATTATTCGTGTTGCGTCATTAATTAATTTTCATTTATTGCAGTTCTTTTGAGACTTAAATAAATATTTTTTTCATAAATACGATATTTTCTGTTACAGCCGCTGAAAGTTTTTCCGACTTAGTCAACAATGACAACACTTCTGCTGACAACAGACACAGACTATGCTTGCAGTACAAAGATGTACTAATTTTGTCTTGGGTTCAGCTTCATGAAGATGCCCCTGTCTTGAAGGCTTTGAGAGATGCTGACATCCCAGTGCAAGTGATGAGCGACTCGGAGTCAGACATCGAGGACGTGGCTACAGCCCGCAGTAACGTGGTGTGGGCGGCCAGACAGCAGCTGGTGTGTGGCTCAATGAGAAAGGTTGTCGTTGTTCTCAGCGACTACGACGACAGTAAGGGACAGTACGTCTTCACCCGACTAAGTGCCATGTCCAGGTGCACATCACAACTGGTGGTTGTTTGTCCTCCACCCGAAGATGAGTCGGACTAATCAAATAGTTCAAATGGTATTTTTAAACACATGTAGTTTTACATTTATCACAACATGTGTAATAAATAACACACACAGTGTTTTCTGTTTGAGTGTAATGTAAGCAGAAAAAGAATAAGAATGCAGCTTACCAGAGTACGAACAAAGCATATGTAAATTCTTAGGATTTTAAAGAGATACACATACCCTTAAGGAGTGGTGATGACTGGTCCGTAGTGATGGTTGTTTCAGCAGCAATGCTTTGATAACAACTTCTCACACGCCCATCAAAACACAGAGTTAAGGTCTTCTGGGAATTTCACCTTGAGCGTTTAGAGGCAGAACATTTAGAACCTTTATTCTCTCACGTGGAAAGCGTTTTGTTTATTTTTATGGATAATAATATCTGTAGATCCAAATACTTGAATTGTAAGGTCCAAATGACGCAGCAAAGAAACATCATATCAGTGAAAAGATTTTTTCTTAAACTTTAAAATCAGAAAAGAAAAGAATAAAGTCAGGAACACTACATTTTTATATTTTTGTTGCATTTTTGTTTTTTTTATGATATTTGTAATATTTGAATGAGAGTCTTCATCGTTCAATTGTTTACTAGTAGCAAAGGATTTAGGAACCAACTTTGCAGGTAGAAATAAAGCAACTTAAGGTTCTGAAAATTTAGTTAAGGAAATTTCACTAACGGTTGCTCTAGAGATCGATGTGATGATTGTTTCAGCAGTGATGTTTTGATAACGATTTGTCACACGCTCTACAAAACTCTGTTTTAATTAATCAACTATTTATTTTATGTATTTATGAAGTGTCACGTAAATTCTAGTTTGAAATATCTAGACATAGAGTTGGGAAATATATATTGACCTAATGGAAAGATTATGTCAATAGATTTGAGTTGGGAGATGATATATTTCTAAAGCTTTCCTATTATAATCCGTATATTGGTTCTTTACTTGTGTCTGTAGGTCAGAAAACTGTAATCAAAAATATTCAATGGAATAAATGAAATTTTGGTTAACAGTGTTTTTACTCTTTTAAAATATTAAAACAAGAATGGTGAGGGACGAAACAAAAATCTGATGAAAGATGTGTCGCAGCACGTGTAGTTTGTGTTGACTATTTAAATGCTAGAATTGTAACCTTTGATGTCGAATAAACCATAATTATGTTGATACTTATAATCTGAATTTTTTTATAGCTCTTTTTATACCCTCCAGCTTTTTATCTCTTCTCCCACACTCACTCGTGCACACACCATTCACACTCTCCTCACATACACTGGTGTTACTGTGCACGCTCATGCGGGTAATTAAACATTTATCATCACTACGATATCCAAGTATTTTAACAACAGCACCAAGTTTTGTGTTTTCCTGTTAGTCCCAATTTCGGGTTATGGCTTTGTGTACAACATCTATCAGGGACAATAACTCCGCTACCTTCTATACAATCTTGGGAAATATAAAGACCAATGAAATGAACCTCTTCAATAAATTCTGATTCTAGCACAACATATTTGACTAATGCGTTTAAAGAAACTTAACGAATATTTAACATTACAGATCTCAGTGTCACAAAAAATAACACTTGTACTCATGCACTTCTTAAAGCTTTGTATAATGAAAGAGAGGATAAAGTACTACACGGTGCTGCTGCTGGAGTCAAAGGGACATAATATGAACCTTAGTGTTGAAAGCTTCCCTCCCACCCACTCTTTCATTCTTTCTCTCTCTCTCTCACACATAAAAGACCTGATTAAATTACAACGATATAAAACCTGCCTTGTGCAGTACATATTCTAATACTCACTCTATATCGTAGTCATGCGGTTGGAAAAAAATATGAGAAAATATTAAAAGAAGCACGTGTTCTACCACGTACACTAAGATGACAGAACCCATGACCTTTCTAGATACTGGTAAGATTTTCTGAAAATTATATAAACAGTGTGGATTTGTATTATGCTTAACTGAAACCAAGAGTCTAACACACAAATAACACCTACATCCACTGCAGCTGATGATACCAGAAATGCTGGGGAACTGAAAGGTGACATTAGAAATTAAGTTCTGGACGGTTTTGAAGATTTAAACGTTTCTTCCACTTAAGTCTGTTATCAGATTACAGTGTTTGCAATGCCCTGTGTCCTTGTCAATAGTAACATTACTGACAGCTTGAACCCATCACCCATTTTCGGCTGCACAACTCAAGTCGTCACACAGCCAAGTGAGGAAATAATACTAGTTGAAACAACCTTTACTCGAGCAAACGCTACAGTTCTCGTGTTCTGTATTTAACTACAAAAAACACAAAATCAAAGTTTCGAAGTTTGCCTATGCATGACTGGTAAATTATCCCTTTGCATTATCAGTGACGTGTGTCCAATTTGTCTGAGAAAGTCAAAGGCAGTGGAAGACAAGCTTGTTGTTCCATAGAAAAGATCAGACACGGTGCACATACATAACTGCTTGTTTCTTTTATTTTATCAGAGCTAAACGGTAACAGATGACAATGGTTTTCTAAACTGATAACATTTTTCTTCTTTTCTTCCCCCAAGCACACTCCATGCAAAAAAAAAAAAAAAATCAAATAAATTAAAGGAATCAGTTTCTGTTAAAGTGTACAGTCCTGTGTACTTTAGTCATGTCATCGTTTGTCTGGCAATTGCCATCGTTCAGTAAAGAAACACGAAAATGATAGGATTCAAAATTAGCTTCGTATTTAGTGACAAACCTGGTAATTACGATGCGGAAGGCCGAGAATTAATACGATGCTATTAAGTTTGCAAGACCCACATGCTCTGCCCAGTGATTCATCTAAACGTGAGACAACAGAAAACATCAAGATGGACAGACAGCTTTTTCTTTGGTGGCTGTTGAGTTTTTCATGCTGTATAACGACTGGAAAAAGTAGCATGCTCGGATGTGAGTCGTCGTCGATATCATCATCATGTCATATTTTATCGTTCATATACTGATATATATATATATATCCGCTTCCTCTGTATTTCATTTCATTTTCATGATGCATTTATCCTTCATAGCGTTAAGTAATGTATTCCTTTTTTCTCTCTTTTGTCATTTTTAATCCAGACTGTAGTTGAAGTTTAAAACGAACTATCTTCCTAAGATTTCTAAAATAAATAATAAACTTAAGACCCATTTAATTTGTCCTCTCAAATATTTCGTCTAAGGAACTGATATGATAAACTGTTTTTTGCAGGTACCTTACTAACAAACATTTATATTTTGCAGGTGCATCAACTGATGCAAAACACACATCGTACGAAGAGGTTTCAGTGAAAGAGAACACATCAGCCGTCTTCAGCCATAAATTTACTCCAGCAACCAGCGAGACTTTTGAAGACTCGAGCTTTAATGTTGAAATAAAATTGTGTGAAAAGGAAACATACCACATTGTTTGCTGGTGCCGTTGGATGTCTGATAGTAATGGTGTGTGTAAAAATCAAACAATTTCTTCAGTCTGCGAGGCCGACAAATCAGAAATGCGCTTTACCTTGTTTGTAAAGCGAACCTACAGGGACATCATGTGGGAGCTCTTCAGACAGAACTCTACTCCACTTGTACTTAAATACTCAAAGCTGCAAGTGACCTGTACGTATGACAAAATTTTTATATTAAAAGTATGTTGATTTTTAGTAGCGTTAATAGACTTTTTGCTTGGTAAGCTTCTTATATCTCTTATTCAGTCACAATAAGATAATGCAACAATACAGAATATTTGTGAATAACCCTGTAGATAGAATTTAGAATTTGTCAGTCTTTCTTTGTATTTTGCCTATCTCTTTTTCCATTTCTTTCTTTATCTTTGCATACTCTGTGTGTGCGCGCGTGCTCGTGCGGAAACGAGATTAAAAGGAAAAAGTGTGCTTATCGCGTGTAGTACTTCTTTTTGAATGGTTTACACAGAGAAAAAATATACAATCGGTAGGATTACTATTTTTTTACACACTGCACGCTCCTGAAAATCTGAATTATACTCCTGCTGTATTCTTTTGTTTCTTAATAACTATTAGAAATTACTTAGAATGAACATTAAAGAATCAGGGTCTATTAATTTCTGGTACATTATTCGATTTTCTATTGTTACGACAGATCCGGCAACAATCACAGCGCTGCGTTTGAATGGCCGAGATGTTAATGGGACTGAGTATGTTGCCGAGAACCAGGAGTCCAGCATCTCGTGTTCCTTTATTAATGGAAACCCTGCAGTTAGCATTCGCTTAGTGGATGGCAAAGGGAGCACACTCAGCTCGACAAGACAAAAAGAGGGACCACTCGTGCTGTCGCGAGATTTTAACTGCAACGATGTGAGGCTGACCATCGGATGTGAGGCGCCGGGGTCGGAGCTAAACCGATATGTGACCATTCTTGTCAAATGTAAGCTCTATACCATGTAATTAGTAGTCACTATCATGATCATCTGGATGAAAATAATCATAATCCACCACGACATTGCATTCTAAATGTTCCTCTATTTTTGTTTTCAGGTTTGCCTGAGTTGTCCCCCATATCTAAGCAAGTCTTAGATTTAGCGAGAATCGTAGGTGAAAAAATAACATTTCGAATGAAATCCTACACAAGCAATATAAGAAAATGTCGGATGACCAAGATGCCTCCGCAGCCCATCACGAAGGAAGTGGCATGTAGCCTGAGTGGAAGTGTCCCGGAGTTTAATTTGACATTAAATCTTTCGACTGAATCATGGATTGGACAAGGGATTTGGATGCTACATGTCATAACAGAGATAGGAAATTCCAACATAAGCTTTGGCCTCATCGACAGCTCAGGTCAGTGTGAATATTGTTAACACAAGTTTATTAACTCGGTTATGTGCACCATTTTAAACTTTATTAGTTTCTCGATCTAATTCAGCCCGTCTAATCACCCAATCTACACTTCAAAGACCAAAATAAAGTTTGGAAACTGGTTTCTTTCATACTTGTGCCATATATACTAGTTTATAAAGATTTTACTAAATAAAAATGCATTTCACTTAGGCACTTTTTCATGATTGTACCAAAGTTTAAAATTCCACTTAATGAAGTGTTGTTTTTTCGGGGGATGGGGATTTTATGCCACTTATCACTTTGGAGTTAATGTTTTTAATGGATTTTATGCACAAAATTACAGCCTTTTAGCATTAAGTAACATTACGAGTTACAAGCAAGTTACTTATTCCCCTTTAATTATAAAATGGGTTCAGCTCTGATATTAGCAATACACTAATGGCTCTGTAGATAAACTAATCTCAGGATCTTCTGAGGTATATTACTATGATAAATGATTATCAGTGAACCACACAAAACAAAAAACAAAGATGGGTAAACCAGATAGTTTTGATAGCCTCTTACATAAATATTTTTACAAAGATACTTATACACCTGCACACACATTCGATTGGATGCACTTTTCTTTTTTGTGTGTTGATATTAAAAAATTTAGTAAAATCCCTTAGTTTATCAAATAATTAAACACGAGCATATTTTAATTTGTCAATGATAATATACAGTTAACGGTCGGAAGCCTGAATTGATTGATGGTAAGTAATCAGTTTGTAATTTATTATTTTTTTTTACATTTAGGCATGCATGAACTAATTTACACACAATAATAATAATAATAATAATAATAATAATAATAATAATAATAATAATAATAATAATTAGGATTTACAAAAAGCGCCTTTCCAAAATTTTGCTCAGAACATTTTACATAGATCATACATAGTCTAAATATGACCCCCTGAAATGAACTTGAGGTGAGCCCTGCTGCACGATGGATAGTTTTGCTAGCTATTTACAACACATTCAATAAAGATACCTCAGTACCAATTAAAAGAATATACTCAAACAAAAGAGTAAAGATATATAAAAGAGTAGTTTCCAAGTATTTACATAATCTGAAAACTTATCTTTCTGGTGTTTCGTCCTGTTAGTGTTCTCACAAAAGTAATTCCATTGTTTGCTGTTCACAAGTTAGAGCTCCCAAATTCCACGTTCACTGTTCACACGTTTTTAACAGTATGCAATTTGGAAAATCTCAACTTTCCGACTTAAGACTCATTTTATCGTTATGGGTCACAAATCATTAACAACTATTCACCAATATTTGCATAAAACAAGCAGGAACATTTCTACACACACACACACACACTCATACAAAAAGTAAATACAGACACATGTTATGCACGTTCAAGAAGTTTGGATTTAATGGATTTAATCTTAAAGACAATTAGAGTGACAAAGACTAATGGATAATAATGCGTTCCATGTTGATGCGGCTTGGTAGGAGTCAGAACTCTGTCCATACGCATGCACATAAGCACAGACAGTTAATCATGCATTTACATGAACGTGCAATGTTTGCGCTTACGATCCATGCATAAATATATAAATACAGTAGAACTGCATAATGAACTTATACACATGGGAATAATTTGCATATCACAGACATCCAGAAATGAAAAGATAAGTCATACATATCTAAACATATATATATACAACAATACATGCATATATACATAATGCACACTTATCTATTTAACATAAATGCATAACTGTCATAACATACAAGCAATGATACACATATGCATATGTACATGTGGTCTATGTTAAACAGAGTTAAGGACAATATTTATATGGTTCTTTTATTAACATTTGGTTGTTGATTTTTTATTATTTAATATTATTATAGGATACCTTCCACACTTCGCACATATAAGTGATTACTTCACACAGCTTTGTGCACCTGCAGTAATGTATGACTGACTAAAGCTGGTTGTAGAAGAGATGAGTAGATCATGTCTCCCTATTAACTTCTTCGAAAGTTTAACGTCACAGATTAGATACAGTTGTTTTTGGCATAAGGGTCGTAGCCTAAATAACAACATGAAAAAGACTACACAATCATATGCAGTTATATAATGTTGTTTACAGGTCATACATTATCTTAAAAAATATGAATAGGTTTCAAAAAATGTTGTGAACACAATGAGGAAAGAACAAGAAGAAACGAAAACTAGAAAAGCAGTCTGTTTACTTAATACAAATGAAAGCTCGTGTACTTTAAAAAATGAAACGTATATCTGGTTTTCCAAATATTTATGTGATGAAATATCATTAAAATTAGTGACTGCTGAGTTATTGCTGTCTGACTCACTGAAACTTGGCCTCTGATTGTGAGGTAAGCTTTTTAGACGTAATTCATTTTATCGCTAACCTGTTCTACCTGTTTAAAAAACTTTCGAGAAATTGTTAACGCCTTAATAGTCACTTTAACCTTTCAAGTTTTGATTCCTAGCCAAAACTTCTTTACATACATCACTTGATTTTTAAGTAGGTCAGATAATTACCTTTTAATCTACACTTATCATGCTTGTACCTTTGATTAGAAAGCTATAATCACATGTTGTTGCTCCGTAAATTATCTAGCTACGAAACAAAATATTCGTACCCGAGTCCTGACTTGCACTGTACCATGGGCGGGAGTTGTTGACAATGCCAGTCTTTTTCTCTCTGCCGAAGTGCTTCTGTAATTTCTTAGCAACACTGTATTCTCCACATGTTTACGCCTTATAGACGACCTTGGGGACATTCACCATGTAAGCTCGCCTCATAATTCTGTTTTTTCCTATATCGTTACTTGTTGTAGTCGTAGGTTGTGTGTAAGGTGGTGGTGGTGGTGGTGGTGGGTGGGGGTGGGTGCGCGTATGCGTGTGTGCAAACAGACCTTGCTGCTCCACCTTTTGAATAAGATACAATTCGTTGATTTTTACAACCCTAAAGATCAAAACCTTTATATAATTAATACAGCTTGATCAACTAGGACTTGCCTGCTTTCAAACATAACAAAATAACTGATTGCTTGATTTTTTAACAGCTGTTAAAGGAAAGGAATTCATACTAAAACAAATTTTGAATGTACCAGTAGTTTTCTCCCTCTTGTATTCATTTTTTAAAGCATAGCATGTGTTGTTCGACACTACCCTAGCAGAACAGCTTCACGCCGATCGGTGTGAAACGTTAGTAAAGATGTTTCAGTAGTGATGTTTTGATAGCACTTTTTACATGGATATTTCAATACAGCACTCTTAACGTTAATCGCTTTAGATATTTTTCATTCTAGGATGTCTGTACTATTTTTTCTTAGGAATTCATTATTGTAGGCGGACAATGCAACACATATAATTTTACCTTTAAGAGTAGATCCATAATTTGCTTGTGATACACGAACTTTCTGGGTTACAATTCATCAGAACATCTTAATCTTTAAAGGCACTGAGGGATGGTTGGAGCCGAAAACAAATTATGAAGGACTCCATATTACAAATCAATCTTATGGCTGCAGCCCATAGTGATATTGTATGGACTGTTTAATGCTAAATGGTTTACGGCTTAACAAAAAGTCGTCACTGAGCTGAATAGCTACATGTCCAGGTGTATTATAAAGCTGGTCGTCGTATATCTTCCTCTCGGATATCAGCCACTCTGAACTATGTGACAGATAGTGTTCTGAACCACAAGGTCATCGCTGCTTCAAGCAAATGGCGTAATATTCTGTAAACGTGTCGACCACGTCAAAGTGCTTCCAAATTAATGGCTTCATCGATAAATTTTAAAGCAAAATATATTAATGCTCCAGACCCTTGAGATATTGCTCTATCAAAACCTCGAAGCGTTCCGACCTCGTCTCTAAAACGCAGTTTGTTTACTTGAAAACCTTTGCAGTTAAGACTCTACTGGAGCAGCTTTGATAATGTCTACTGTTGTGTAAAGTTACGGCTCTGTTTACTACCCTGCTTATCCCCTGACCCGAGCACCGAATGTATATATTATTTACCATGGGGACGGCTAAACATTGAAGCCAGTGTCTAGTACTGTTGTCTGACCGGTTTGCTCTGTACGGACTTTCTTAAGCTCTCTTTATCTGACGCTTTAGAGTACTATAATATATTCGTTCCCCTGGTAACGTCTCTCGTTTAGGCAGCTAACTGCTATTTGTATAAACTGTAAGTGTTACATGATGGACAAACATTCAGCTATTTCTGCAAATTACATTTCGTTCTTTAAATAATCTCCAAAATACCTTAATTTATAAACTAAATCAGGCATTGAAAAGTGTAATTTAAAACGAAACATTATCTGTGAAGTGCTGGATTTTGTTTATATTAATTTATAATAATGCACATGTCAATCCAGCCTACAAGGAAAATTCTTATAAGTTTTTCAGAGAGCTTATAAAAGAGGAAGCCACCCAGTAAAAATGATTAGTAAACTGACAGCAATTTTTTAATGACAGCAATTTTTAGTGAACATAGTTTTTTTTAATAGTAGGCTAATTTCCCCCTACTTTTTTTTAAAAAAAATATAGGTATGCTAGAAAGAAACTTACAACGGTCGGGGACAGTTTACATGCAGTCATGTTTAAGACCCATGACAGGCTTAGGCCGAATTTTGTAGAGAGCGGTAAAAACATCTTCATTTTTTTTAGCGCAATGTCGTCCTAGACATCTTCTACGTCTTAGATGTCACCTAAGCATCATTTCTTTATTATGGCGTTTTACACAGAAAACGCTAAAGTACCGGGAAAAAAAGCGTAGTGACGCAGAGAAGGCAAATAAACCTTTAGGCTTAGGCCTAAAAGTGTTGAAACCAAGAACAGTCAAACGATAACTGTAGAATACATTCCTTCGATAGCAAACGACTTTAGATAAGGATTACTAGTAAACTAACATGAACTTGCAGGGATAATACATAAAAGTGGACTTAGGTGGCTTACCTATTGACATAAAGACCGAGGATTGTACTTGTATACGATATGCTACGCAACACATCAACGTGTTGGAAATGGAGTATTGTAAATGTCAACAAAGAACGACGGTCGACACTTGGTAAGCTTCAAACATACTGTATTTTTTATAGTATTTATGTATACGAATAGGACGTGTGTTCTACTATTTTTTACTCACATTGTTACATAAACATTTGGTCAGTGTCACATTCATCTTTATATATATATATGGCATTGGCCTGTTAATGTGTAAAAGTGTATAGCAATCATAACTATTAGCAATGAATATTTAATTTTCGTCTAAAATTTAAAATTTACAGACTGAATTTGAATAAAAAAAAATTTTTCTTGATTATTGTCTAACATACAGATTGATCATCATAAAATGGACCACACTGATCAAGAAACAGTGGGTCGATCTAGCAAAAGAAAGCAACGTGAAAGGTGGACATCAATTATTGACTTCGTGTACACTGTTTCAGACAGCCTTTTTAATAGGATACGACTCCCAGGTATATCTATATATATATATAGACACACACATCTGTTTTAACTTTTTATTCGAAAATATGTAGTGGCTTTGCAGCAGCCATCTTTGTGTGTTACACGTTATCAATTAGAGATCAAGCATACTTTTTTCTATTAATGTATGTGTCCCAGTGATAATATCAATAACTATTAGATGCGGTATTTTATACATATACCACCTTTTTAGATGGCTCTTTTTACAGTAAAACTTAACTATACTGTCATTATACATCTTATATGCATCATTAAACTACCTTAATCAATATACATTGCTCAGTAAGAAAGTGGTAGGTAAAGGTTCAACGTTTGATATTTTATAAGGATATAAATATCTTTATGTTTAGACACAAAATTAAGCTTTTATTATTTTATCTAATTTAAGATGTCAAAAAGTTATCGAGTGCAGAGTTTGATATCGAACCATCTACAGAGGGAATAAGATCCATTGTGATCCGAGGCACTCGCAGTCAATGTCGAGAAGCTGTTCGACTTATTACTGAAATGACAGGCGAACAGGTTGGTTTTACCATTCTTAAAGGCAATAAATATATTCATGCAGTCTGTAATCTTCAATGTTTTAATTAACAAAAACATTATTACACCAAAAGTTGCTTAAATCAGATAATATCTCATATAACCTAGAGGACAAGTAGTAGCCGCTCCATAAGGAAGAGGTGTTTGAATAACACATTGCCAATCAACAATACCATAAGAACAAAGATTTGGATGTCTTAAGATCGCTGACAAAACCTTTTGCATGCCTATCATTAAGTAGAATTTCAGATACTTTTAAAAATTCTTTTTACATTATCTGAATGTCACTTTTGGCCATCCAAAAAACATTTTAGTTAGTGTAAACAACCCAACTGACGTTGAATTTGTCTTTTACTGGTAGACGTATGTAGAGACAAATTGATGAGATGGACAACACATTCTTTATATCTACAAAAATAGTATTTTCTTTTATTATCTACACTTTGTGCACTAATTTTCCAGGATGCCATCAGAATAGACGCGAAGAGATATTGGCTTCAATGGGTTGAAGAAGCATTTCCTCACTATGAAACTAAGACATACTTCCTACCGCCAGTCTACATTGCTCGAGTGCCTATGACAAAGCAAACAGTAGCAGGTCAAGATGTCTTTGTTCTCCATAGCCAAAAACAGGTGACAGATTATTCAGCGACCTTTCCACGTGCTTCTGCCCAGGAAAGTGATGTGGGTTTTGACGAAGCCTTACAGCGAGTGCTGCTTACTTTGAAGACATTCTCGATGAAACAAAGAGAAACATTTATATGTCTAAGTCAGTTTTCGTTTGGATCATATCTAGGAGAACAGCGTTTTGCTAAGGCAGCTGCCCAATTGCCGTTACCCAGCAACCTGCCCAAAACACTGCCATGGAGCTGGAGGCAAGGTGACTTTAATGTTCTTCTCATTCACAAAAACTACGGTTTTGTTATTTGCGAGGTGAAGGCTGTTAGCTACAACACCGTAGCAGAGGAGCAAGAAAAACAGGTGGCAAGAGTGACAAAGAAACTGAAAGAAGCTGCAGAACATTTAAAGAAAGCAGAAGCCATGTTGAAACATCTGGTGTCTGATATAGCTACTGGCATTCGAATCACCACAACAATTGCATGCCCAAATATTACCACCCACCAAATGCAGCAAATAATTTTTCAGAATCCAAAGCTGGAACAGGTTAGGAGCAAATTCTTATTTTTAAAGAAAAAGAAATTGCATACCGTCTACCTTGTCTTAGTAATTTATGAAGCACACCTAAAGATGTAACTCTGTTTTCGTTAAAAATTTAGATGCATTAAGCAGTCTGCATTGGGAGGAAACTTCAAACCGTGTTTGGAAATATGTCACACGATTTTTTTGTTAAATATGAAAAGGAAAACCGTTGTTACTAAGGGAAATAGGCATGCTAAGATCTCAATGACTTCGATGGCTTATGATCGTAAAGCTGATAATCCATATTCAGAGAAAACTGCCAGAAGGAAGGAGCTAAAAACGAGGACATATAACTAAATAATCTTTTATTTTCTGATTGCTATTTATCTGATTGTCATTTAATTTTCATTTCAGGATCTATGTGAATGCTTACAGATGGAGGATTCTTCGAACATTAGCCGCATGTTTCTTTGTTCTGATCGTTTATGCTTACCACAACAAGAGAGAGATGAGAAAACGTCTCAAAGCATCGGATATCAGGAAATGGAGATAAACCAGTGGTGGCAAGAACATGTGGTTGAACTAGGATATGATTTACAATTAAGCAGCGAACCCGACTTGTATAAGACACTGATAGCTAGGTAAAACATACACCATCAGAACATGTTGTGCTGTAGCTAGCGATCTATTGATGCTGTTGTAACAAAAATGCAGTTAAATCTTCACTTCGTCGCTTTTTACGCATTTGCATAATACAAAAACGAATATGACATTGCTGTAAAAGTGGTAAGATTGGATGTAAATGATAAACAATAAATATGTAGTAGTAATTAATAGTCATTCGTACTGTATTTAACTTTTTAGGTTAATTTATAAATATAAAATTTCGGTATTTTGATATATCAGGTTTTGCGGACCAGCGTCTACAGTGACTGTTCCCAGTATAAATGCGCCTCGTGTTTCCATTAAAACCTGGGACCAGGCAGTGGCCCACGTGGGATACTGTTACACGGCTCATATCACACTGTTCCCTGAGCAGATTGATCTGCTTGTCAACGGCCCTCCAAAGGTGTTCATTGCTGGCCCACCTGGCACAGGAAAAAGTGTTGTATTGCTCCTAAAAGCCGTGAACTGGTTACTAGAGGGCAACAATGTCTACGTCTTGAGCACGTGGGACCGAAGTCTTGCAGCATCATTTATGCTATTTTATCTGCTACAGGATATACTTTGTAAGCAAAATACAGAATCTTCTGCATGTGGACAAGTACACATAATAAAGAAGAATTTCAAAGGCAACAAGGATGTAGAAAACACTCTGGACGAGCTTGAAAAGATGGCTAGAGATAAACCATTGCACGTCATCGCCGACGAAGTAGGTCCTGATTTAGAGTAAGTGAGGCTAAATTTTCACTTTTCCAGAAGTTCGTATAGCAGAGGATTTGACAATGACCCCACACAATAGCGAAAGAGAGAAAGACTTTCTGGCTGCTTTAACACTCTTTAAACTTTTATTATTTGTCATGTGTGTTTGTATATATATATATAAGAGCTTCAGAGAGCTCATAGTTTGTGAGATTTTGTCTGTTATGTATTAAAGTATTAGTGGAACAACACGTAAACATTACCAATTCGGTGAAATGTCGAAACCAACTTTTTCATCTTCTTGTCAAAACAGGTTCGAGGACTATGCATTTTCTGATTTCTGCGCCAGTCTAGTGGATCGTTTGAAGGGAAAAAAGGATAGCGTTGATTTGTACCTGTGGGCTGCAAGTTACAACTATAAACCCGCACCTGATGAGGGATGGAAACTCGAAACATTCACCAGACCACTTCGTTCTCCACCGCCTGTAATCCGTGAAATTAGTTTGGCAGCGGAAATAAAACGTGGGTGTGTTGTTAGGTACACCCAACGGGGTGTAGCAGACCATGCAGACGGTCCTCCCGTAAAATGGGTGTATCACCAAGAGCAGAACCATAACTCACCAAGAGTTGAAGACTGCAATCGTTGTGGGAAGAAAGTGGCAAAATTCTTAATAAATGATCTACAGGTTGGGGATTTTACGACTTGTAAGTACACGATTATTTAAATGCTGAAAAGGAGTTTTGTGAATTGTAAACTATTAAATGATTTATGTAAGTACGGCATTTCTAATAATGGTATACAGTATAATATCAACCCTCTCAAAAGAAGGGGGCTGCTCCGATCTATTTATGG
Organism: Pomacea canaliculata; assembly: GCF_003073045.1. Taxonomy (NCBI): domain Eukaryota; kingdom Metazoa; phylum Mollusca; class Gastropoda; order Architaenioglossa; family Ampullariidae; genus Pomacea; species Pomacea canaliculata. Next base: position 15,094,510 of record NC_037596.1, on the reverse strand, counting down.
AGAAGTACCTCTAACTGATATAAATAGATAAGCTTAACAACTTCCAAATAATAAGTTGATGTAAACAGATTCTATTAAACTGGCAAATCAGAAGCTATGTGCAGAAAAAATACACTTATTACATTTACAATATTATCAATTATTCTGATTTTTCTTTCTGTTGCATTTCTTAACTATCTATCCTTGAAAAGCAGTTAATCTTTTGTTAATATGTATATTAGGGGACATTTCTATAAGTACAGAATAGGTAAAACTCAAAACCCATGCAAAAAAGGTGGCATTTCAACTTTTTAAATTTTACTTGAAGTGCTTTATGGAGCCCTATGCTTTATACCATGTACGTTAATTAAGTAATTATAGAAATCATAATTCATAAAAATTAATGGGCAGCTTATTAATATTATTCCGCATGTTTAGTTCTTCTATTTTGGATTAATAGATGTAATTAGCCAAAATATATATTTACTTAAGTAAAATTCAAATGTGTTTGTAAGAAAAAATGCTTGTGGATGTATTTAAATGGGTGTCATCAGTATTTATAGGAATCCACTTCTACGTTTTTCTCGAACACATCTATTTAAATTACATGTTATTCAAGGATGAAATTTATTTGCCTTGTGATAATTTACCCCATATATTTTTACAGTGAGTAATCATTCGCCTTTCAACACAGAAAGTTTCTCAAGTAGCAGCAGGGCTCAGCCAGTCTTGCAGTACAAAGACGTGCTGTTTCTGTCTTGGGTTGAACTTCGAGAAGATGCTGGTATACTGAAGGCTCTGTCAACATACAAAGTTCCAGTCCGAGTGATGAGTGATTCTGAGGAAGATTTGTCGGACGTGGCTACAGCCAGCAGTAACGTGGTGTGGGTGGCGCGACATCAGCTTGTTCGTGGCTTAGAGAGAAAAGTTGTCGTGTGTCTGGATAACTACGACGACAGTGGCGGCACGTATGCGTCCACAAGACTATATGCCATGTCCAGGTGCACGTCACAGTTAGTGGTGGTCTGTCCTGCACCAGACGATGACCAGGATTCGGAAAAAGGCTAAGGTCTTCAAAATCTTTTATAACCCCATATTTGACCAAGGATAACTTTTTTTGTTTTAGCAGAGGCTTGAAACAATATACGGCTGACATAAATTCAAAGACTTCTAACATGTATACTACTCAGCTCACCATCGCTATTATAAACGTGTAATTGTTGTTACTCGTGATCACGTTCATTCTAATCGTCAAATTACTGCAGGATGGACAAAACTACTACCAAGTTATAAAAGACAAACCTAGAAGAGAAATGGAGCAACAAACAACAATAACTGAATTTCATGAATCTGCCGATGTAGACAAACAGGCGAAACAAGAGAAGAAAAAAAAGTTAAAGAAGGGGGTAGAAGATTGCAAACAGTAAATTTACTGTGTTGAGCAACTATTATGGAAGAACCCCCTCCTTTAGTGTACGCTTAAAGATTTGAAGGTAGATGACCGATATGGAAGGGGAGAGAAGTGATTTTGTGTTGTTGTTCTGGTGACAGGTGTAGTTGGAATACGATTGCTAGACGAAGAGCCGAGTTGTTCGGCTTGGATATAGATGAAGCGAAGAGCAGAAATATGGTCAGGGTGAGATTCTGCAAAGAAATTAAAACACAGCAGAGACAGCTTGTACTAAATGCGAACACGGATGAATTGCCAGTGCAGAAAAAAAGGAAAAGGTTGACATGGTGCAGACGTAAAGCAGAGTTCTGTTTTTTCTGGAGCTTATGAATGAGGTATGCGGGGCAGCCTGCAAGCATGGAGTAACAGTACTCTATCTTAGATAGAATACACTCACAGACAATACCGTTGGCAACGTTTGTATAGACTATAGAGAATGTGCAATGTTTGTAGAGGGATGGCGCAACTATCACGTAGCTCATCATTAGCAGACAACTGTAACTTGCCTACCAAGGGTCATGCCAGCACTGACAATAGTCTTACATTTCTGACCACCATGACCAGTGTCTTGGTTAAATCTCGGTTAACGTCGCAAAATCAGGTTTCTGTAGTGCAGACAGTGAAGCGAGAAGCACTCGGAGCTACAGAAATACAGTTGACTGTACAGTTGTCTGACTGGATGGGATCATATAAATGTCTTTTTAAATGTACAAACTTTTCCCTTGTTCACAGAATCCGCATATGCACTTGAGCTTGTGTTCATAAAAGTGTAAAAAATATTTCTAGTATTTTCATCGAACATCTCAGCATTGAAAATATATAATCATATTTTGGAAAACATTTCATTGATTATAAAACATATTACAAGTACGTGTTTTGCCTCTATAAGTAAGAAAATATCAGACCATTTTAGAAATAGAAATTTCTGTAAAATTAATGAGTGCAATTCTGTATCTCCTTTAAAAATAATTATCATAGCATTACAAATTGCTATAGAAGCCAAGAAAAAAGTTTTGATTGACTTCTGTTTGTTTATACCTATGTTATTAACATAAGATCACTGAAGGGTATATGCTGTCCTATCTTTTGTTTGCTTGTCTTAAATTATCAGGTCTATTTTAATGAGGGGTTTTTCGTTCTAAAGACAAAGATTAAACTGTTAATGTTTTAATTGGAAACGACATAAAGGTAGGGATGATGAATATATGAATCGACAATCTCACTAAAATGATTGAAAGAAGGGAGAGGCTTTACATTTATGTGAATGTCAATTTTGTCAATTAAGTCCCTATCAATGATTAGATTCAAGTTTCTTTCATGTTACTGTTGTAATGGGTTTTGAGGGTGAATTGTAGAAATTGTTAGATAAGCACAAAGCATAAACCTAAATTAGTTGAGCGTAGAAAATCTACTGTTAATGTTTCTATCATGTGTTGATCGCCTTTACAACCTTTCACCTGATGTTGATTTATTGACAACATTAAAAGTCAAACACTGGTTAATTTAAGCTACTAATTTTTTATAAATTGTTTCAGCTTTAAAATTCTCTCATCATTTTGCTTTATTCGTCATCCATAATCACAATAATTTACAACAGAATATGCAAATGATGACATTGGATAATTTCTTGTCAGCTGGTTATATTATATTAACCCATCAACACGACGATAACCTTAAGTGGATATCTCGTTCTTACCTAGAATCAATTAAAATCAGTCTAAGGTCACGTGTTTGTTATTTTCTTCTTTCTTTTCTTGTATCCTTTTTAAACAAACTTTTAGATTTGTCCAACTCTTTCACTCACTTGTTCCCTTCCACAGTTGAACCAGTAACGCGAAAGCCCACAATTCTGTTCACACCTTTTGTACGTTGATCGCTCAGTCGATCATTTTTTCTTCCCACACCTAGACAAGATCGATTAGTATATCAAGAAATTAACACAGTTCGTCTTCATCTCTTTTCCGCGGCCCCTTACACTCTCGCTTGTTGTCTGTCTATCCATTAATGTTTTACTGTTTATTATCGTTTACTTTTCATGTCTGAATGATGTAAATACCGATTCCATCTTTGTGATTTAGTCTGGCGTGGAGTGGCATGCCCATATATATATAACACCAGAAGACGAAATGGTTTTTTTTTAATCTTTGACTATTTTAGACTGTTATGACAGAACCACACAGACTTATTGGAAATTATCTTCTTCACACACCTCCACGTTAATTTAAAATATCTCCCTCACATTTAATTTTTTTATTCGTGAATAAATCCAGCGTTTTATTTTATTTTGTTTTATTCTAACGATTGTCATGTTCTTGAGATAAGAATATTCTTTACTGCGATATGTGGCCAATATTTCAAAAAATACATAAATAAGGAAAGGTTTTAAAAACAAATATCTGGAGGAAAAAGACATAATACGAAACTAACACAATTACCTCCCCAAGACAAACATATTTTAAATTCATTGTTAGTTTCCATGTAGTGTCATGTCAGTGGACGTCGACAAAGAAATAGATGTAGTCTCGACTTACTAAAGTTCTCCTAATCTCTATCAGCGATAGTTATCTGTTTTAGGTCATTGCTTTATGATCGATAATCTCTCTCCTTGGAACAAAACAAAGCAAAAATGTGTATTGACAGTGAACTTAGAAGGGAGTTGATGTCGTAGCCTCAAGAAAAACTGACTTACGAACATCAAAGACTGCACTGGTCGACCTGCACAGGGACAATTGACTGATTGGTGAGCCTACTTACAGACCCCACAAAAAAGTTTTGAGGAATAATTGATGTACGGCTACAGCATTTTCAGTGGGATGCTCTTCTTTTTATATCTAATCTATAACTAGTGCTACAGTCACATACAGGTCTAGCTTTAGTTTTTTATGTGTGGAGTAGGTTCCGTCTATTATTGTGTACTAAAGTGCGTTATCTTCTTGGTAGTATATGCTTTGATCAGATCAGCAGTAAAAAAGGAAAATGATAGTAATAAGTTTTACATTTCATCAACAGGCCATGCCATCTTGTGTTATCAATTTTTATTGTTTTATTTGATTATTAAGTTTGATTATTTTCAAGTTTTCAAGTTCATGACCCATTGCACGGCATCTTCTAGGGGAGAAAATAAATGTACAAAAGCTTGTTGGTAGCTCTCGTTGTTGCATGTTCCTCCCTCCAGTGCGCGTACCGCAAACACACACACATAGCATGTAATTAAAAATAATAATAATTTGGATTTTGCGTAATCAGTCAGCAAAGATATAACAAAAGCATAAAAAAAATATTTTAATTCTGATTTGGTAACTCTTTCATTGCATCTAAATAAATCCACAACGGAAAATATGATTTTTATACAAAAACACGAATAACAAGTAACGATTTGTGCAATATAGCTTCTTAGCATTACACATTAAAAGATAAGTTTGACCTGTATACACTGAGCTATTATTTGAAGCTCATTGACGACTACGAACTGTAAATGAAACGTTCGTACACGGGCCTGTTAAAACACAGTTTTATTAAAAAGTTTATTTTTGATTAGGAAATAGCAAGGTTGTATTTCTACAATTATTTAATGACTGAAATAAAGTTGTAAAAGAAACACATTTCGTAATCATCAGTTTCACTAGCCGCAGATACGTTTTCTTTTGTTCACGTTTATCTTTAGTCTCCAACACCTGGTAAAGTCATTCAGGAATAGATAACAGAATGTTGATTCGTTTCTCTAAAGTATTTTTGCTATCAAAAGAACATTTGAAATACGTAGATTAATGTATAAGATTTAGTATACACCTAATCCTTAGAAAGGAAACCAACATCCGTATTAGTCCTGCAAGGGCTGGCCTTCGTGCCCTCACTATTGTGACGTACAAATCATCACCACAGATCATTTATTCTTCCTGTCAAAGACTTGATCAGTTCCACTGGCTGTGAAGTTTCTCAACCTAAGATGAACTAATGCAGTGTACAAAATATATCTACAGTGGAACCTCGGTTAGCGAACACCTCGGATAGCGAATATTTCGGATAAAGAAAAAAATAATTGTTAAAAATTTTTATCGGATAGCGAACAAAACTTCGGATAATGAGCAGCCACGTGAACCACACGTGACCGACCAGCCTGTCATCATTCGCGCTCGAGACACAGTTACGATCGGTCGTTCCTCATCTACGCGCATCCTTCTTCTAAAGTGATTTTTTACTTTATTTCAATAAGATAATCCTTAATCATAGCTCCAAATAATAGATTAGGAGCAATAAGAGTGAGGTAATGACAAGGAAGCGGCCAACAAATGAATTGAAAAAGGAAATGATTTCAAAGTTTAAGAAGGCATGCGTTTGTCGGATATCGCCGCAAAATACGGCATGTCGAAGTCGAAAATCTCGACCATTTTAAAGCAAAATGGGCAGCTTAAAGAAGCTAATGTTTCGAAAGGATTGAGTACTTTAAGAAAACAAAGGCCTAAAATAATGGAAGAAGTAGAAAAGTTGTTGCTTGTGTATATAAACGCGAAACAGATAAAATGTGTTAGCATCAGCGAGTCGTTCATTTGTGAGAAGGCGCTGACAACCTACGAAGATTTGCAGAAGAAAAATCCAAGGACAAGTGCTGCGAGGTATTTTATTTTCAAAGCCAGTCGAGATTGGTTTGAGAAATTTAGGCACAGAAAACGCATCCACAGCGTCACAAGGCATGGGGAGGCAGCCAGTTCCCACAAGGCAGGGGCCGAGAAGTTCGTACAAGAACTAGGCAATATGAGCATAAACATGTTCAATGTAATGTGATGCATTACCGAGGAGTTTTACAAAAAAGGAAGATGTAAACAGACACCGGAAAAGTTTTTTCCTTCAACCTGAAAGCAACACAAAAGGGAAGTCCCCCCCCCCCCCGATTTTACAATGTCACGTGTGCTCATGGAGGGGGGATCCAAGCAGTAATTCCACCCCTTCCTCTCCACACCTCCATCCACCCACTTCGTCAAAACGGCAAGTGTTCTTATGTTTAAATACTTTCGTTAATGTTTTTATGTTTATTTAGCTCCATTTATATTGTATTATAACTGTTCTCATTAAAAAATACACAAATAGTCTGTAACGTTCAAATATTAGCAAGTCAACAGGGGCTTGGAACCAATTAAATCTATTTCCTTCATTTCTAATGGGAGAAAATCGTTTCCAGTAACGAACAACTTTCCAGAACGGATTGTGTTTGTTAACCAAGGCTCCATTGTGCTTTATATATATACAGATTTATATTAACAGATACTCATTTCTATACAGCTAGCAACTGTTAGTCTGGCTTGTAATATCTTTATCCCCTAATTTGAGATCATGTTAAGAGTTAATTTTTATAGCTATAGACTTTCTGCTGAACTACTGCTAAAATTTACAAAAATAGCAGAGAGAAGAAATACCTTTATACAGACAATGACATGGATTATTGCCCATCACTCACTGAGTGACCGAGGGAATGAGCGAGCGAATGAAAATAAGCAAGATTTGGAATACTGTTTTCTGTTCTGTAAAAAAAAATATAAAAATATAAAAAAAACTAGTACTTTGTTTTCTGGCAATTGTGTATATGTAAGTTTTTATGGCTCTGTGCAAATCTACAGAGGAAAGTAGTGCAGTACATGAACCGTTCATTCTTTCAGTATTTGACCAATGAGGTTTATCATGACTGCACCACAATAAAAGGCATATACACAGCCCTGTGGGCTTAACAAAGTGTCAATGTTTCACTACTATACGATTTCTAAGGTCAGTTTAACCTAAATAGACATTGCACTCCATTATAAATTGTCACGATTGTACAAGGACTATATATATATAAGTTTGTGACTTAGTTTACGCAGCTGAAAGACATTCACATGTTCACCATATAGCTGTCTCTACAGAAAAAGCAGCTCCTTGCAGTTTTTGTTGACCAGTTCCATTGGTTTCAGGGCACACAACTACCAGCTGTGATGAACACCTCGACATTGCTTGAAGTCGGGTGGATGGATACCTACTATCGTTATCTTCATAATTGCCCAGACATACCACGACTTTTTTCTCCAAGCCGTTAACAAGGTGTTGTCTTGCTGCCCATAAGACATTACTGGAAGCTGTTGCCACATCCTCGATGTCCGATTCCTTCATCACCTTTACTGGCACACCGGCTTCCAAGAGTGCCATTATTATGGCGGAATCTTCTCGAAGGTCTCCCCGGTACAAAATCATCACGTCTTTAAACTCGAGATTTGGTGTAGCAATACGCTCATCTGAGCAACTGTCAGTTGTAGGTGACACAGTCCTATCTGCTGATAATAAGATAATAAAATGACAAAGAGGATATCCTATCTATAAAATGATAAAATATAATCTTGTTATACTTATTACATAAAAATAAGACTATTATTCTCCCAGAGAATATTGTGCGAGCTTAGAATAATAGGAAAGTACTCTCACCTTCTTTTCAAACATTTTCTGTAAAAGGACATTTTAAACTGAGACGCAAAAAAAGAAATATTGACACTTTAAATTATATATAATTTGTCAGGCAAAAATATAAAACAATTATTGTCTAAAAGAATGGCATTCAAAGTTTACCAGTCAGGAAAGGTTAAAATAAGATAATATTTTATAAACTTTAACTTCCAAACGTTTTTCTTTGCTATACAGCCTACAGACGTGGAGTATGAAAATAGTTTTTTAGTCAAAACTCTGATCTGGCAAATGTACTTCTGATACCCTTCTAATGTTACGAGGGAGCTGGAAATGTAAGAAATAATAGTAATAAAATTAAATAATTAAGGCTTTACGGTTGATACCTTTCTTGCATAGCTTAAAAGACTACTTACGCGCAGTGGACTTAACCAGCCTGAGTTCTTCATACAGGAAGCTGGCCACATTTCTCCCACAAACTAAACAGTCTTTAATTTCTTCGGAATCATGATCCATACATATGCGATTCATCCACTTCACGGGAGGACCGTCTGTATGATCGGGCACCCCTCTTTCAGTATACCGAAGAACTTTACGTCGCCTGATTTCCGTTGCCCTTTCGACTTCTCTGATGACAGACGGCGGTGAGCGAAGTGGTTTTGTAAAATATTTAATTTCCCAGTTTCCTAAATTTGAATCTTGTAGTTCCACTGGTGCAATATTATGCTGACAGCTTGCAGCCCACAAATGCAGAATGTGACATTGCTCCTTATTACTTTGCACCAGCTCGTCGCAAAATTCTGGGAAAATGTGACTCTGAAACCTGTTACGACAAGATCGAAATAGTTGATTCAAAGCATGTCATGAACTTTTAAATATATAGCTTAAAACATCTTTCTGTGCACGTGGTCGTAGTTGTCCACACTCGGGTAAATGGTTTGCGGGAAACGAAATAAAAAATACAATGCACAGCTGTGCCTTATCCTGTGCAGACCATACTTTGATAAATTTTGTCATGTTCGGACAGTTGACCCAGCACATTTTGACCTCCCTTCGATGAAGTCTGAGGAGGACAGATAAGCATATCTTTTAACGTACCTTTATTTGAAATCCCGTTATACTAGTAACAAAAAATTATCTGTAGGTCAAATGGATGTTCTTTAATGCATACAACTTATTCTATAAAAGCAGAACTGGTGATCAGACTGACAGATTCTTTGTGACTTTATTTCCTTATTATAGGCCTAATTACAGGAGATATTGTATAGTGTATTAGTTCTATAGCAACATCGTTTCATCGACCTAATAAGCAGGAAACGGGAAAAAGTAAGGCCTGGGAGTGGGTAGGTGTGGGTGTGGGTGGGTGCGAGTGTTATATTCTATCGGCTTTTTCTTTTAAGAAACGAAGTAATAAACTGTAAAGATCAGGGCTGAGACTAAGAGTTATTTTTGCTGTTCCTTTCTTTCATTACATGATGCAAGTAACCTAACCGTTGTTTTCGATGGTGTAACCAGAATTAGTTTTCGGAGTTCTGACCTAACTTTTTAGAAGAGCGTATTCACTTAAAAATCTGTTGAGTCTTGTCAGTTTTTTAATAATCTTTTTAAATATGTAAGGTTTAAACTAAAGGTAAATCCAATAATGTGAATATTTAGTTAGTAGTGTTGCTCATCTATGCGTAATGTTTATTAGATTTAAACGGCCTGATTTTCTGTCCAGGTTTCTTTCTTTGTAAAAGTGTTCTTTTCTAATATCAGTACGACTGGTCCTGCTGGGGTTGGAAAGGGAGAACAAGCTGTAAAAGACTTGTGTCTGTGCTAGAGCTCCAAATCAGACGGGAAAAGCTTATAGAGGTGACTGTAACAAAAAACTTTTTATCATTAGGGGGAAATAACAGTTTTAAAATACGTTGATTTTTCCGTGCGTATAATAATTTTCAATTTTTATCAAATTATTATTGATGTTTACTGTCTCGTCCAAAAGTTACTATAGTCTGACATAATTATTTTTAGACACCGTCTGCAAAAGTAAAAAAAGTATATTAAACCATTTTTTTTAGAAAGATTTGAAAAAAAAATACATTCTGACTGTCTTTCCATGGTCATCTACTTCATCAATGAAAAATAGAGAAATTTGCAAAAAGCAATAAATAGATTTAAAATAGAAGTATATTCTGAGTTGGAATTTAATAATTCGCAAACTCACTCAGCAATAGGTCCGACTTCATCAGCAATGACACAAAGGGGTCCTTTGCTAGCCGCTTGTGTAAGATGGAATATGGCTGATTTCTTACTCTCATCATCTTCAATATTCATCTTTAGCATTTCAACACTTCCAGGATTGTCAGTACTTAGTTGTGTTGAAAGTGTGTGCTTCAGCAGGTGGTACATCATGAATGCTGCAGCAACACTACGTTCCCAGGTACTCAAAATACAGACATTGTTGCCATGTAGTAACCATTCTGTGGCTTTCAGGAGCAGTACAACAGTTTTCCCTGTGCCAGGAGGGCCAGCAATAAAAACCCTTGGAAAAGAGCTTTGTAGGAGTTTGAGTTGCTTTGGATGGAGTACAATATGAGCCGTGTAACAATCTCCCACAATAGCCACTGCCTGGTCTAGTGTTTTGATGGACACACGAGGCTCTGTTATACACCGCACTTTTACAGTAGAGGCTGGTCCACAAAACCTGATACATAGAAGAAATATAGTTCGTTGATACACAAAATTTTTTAATTCAAACTATACTTTACCTGTTTGTCATTCATCCTTAATTCATTTATGCGTCATTTCTTAAAGGGATATTTTTTTATTTTCAGATTCAAGTCTAAAACTGCATATTACGCATGCGTGTTTCAGGTGTTTTAGAGACAGTGAGTAAGCGAGTTTGTGAGTGAGTCGTTTGGTTGTCTGTGTTCTGAAGTACGGCATAGACTAATGTGATTGGGTTTTCCTTCCCGTATATTCAATTACCCACACCCAGTGAGTAGAGCTTTATAGCTCTGACATTTTCTAGTTCTCTATAATTGTTTCTCAAGAGCTTTCGGTTTGTGTTGCAGAGGTGGGGATAGTAGATGATACTCTCGTTGCAGGAAAGCTGGCCCTGAGGAGTGCACTACATTAATACCTTACTCCCTAGCAACAGCAATACTGCATATTTTTACGTCAAAGATATAACGCATTTTAATATTAGTTGTATTATCTATTTGAGGAGTCTCTGATTTCCACACTGAATACGGATTTCCGTTGAAATACTAAAAATATGAGTTGGTGTGTTTCGCTTCAAAAAGTCAGAAATTTTGCTAATAGCGTTGTTATAATAGTCTGGCCACAACAATGTGGTCATTGTTCTAGGGGGTTTAAATAAAGATTGCGCGCAGTGGTGTATTCTTCTAAATGCCTGTTAGTGTTAGAAAGGTCCTAAGCAGAAAAACGTCCTGAACCGTTTGGGTATAACTGAGAAGACTTCAGCTTATGATTTAAGTATGTTTTAGTTCTATTGTATATGTCATGTCGGCGATTTCTTTGTTGGGTTTGTGTTCCCTCCCCGTAGTAGCTGGCCTGTCGTTGGGTATGCACGCGCGGATGGGGAAATCTTGCGCATTCAAAAAGGACGTAGGTTATTCACTCAGATTTTAGTTTAACTCAGCAATGTCATAAAAATACACAATTGGAGACCTGTTATGATTACCTTGCTATCAGCTTCTTATACAAGTCAGGATGGCTTTGTAACAGTGGGTCAGGTCCATATTCAGCAATAAAATCATTCCACCACTTTAACAGATTCTTCATCTTAGTGTCATTGACACTTTCTGATTTTCCAGTAGCATACAGATGATCATCACAGAGAATCATACTTGAAACGTCAGCGGAATTCGCTCGTTCGGAACATTGATGGAGATCCTACAATAAACGATTTTTTATTTATCAGTTGAATACACACAGTATTTGAATAATAGAAACAAGAGGTTATATCTATAATAAAGTAATTACGTATCCTATGCCTCTATTCACTTAATTTATAACTAATTTTGAAAATAAAAAACTAGACGTGCTTTATATTATTTTCGAATGCTTCTAAATTTGGAAAGCATTAACATTCAGTCATTGTATGAAATGCTCCTCATGTAAGATAATAGCAATTGTGAAGTTCTTAAGTTCAGTAGACATTTTATAAATTTGTTCTACCTACTCTAAAATTAGCATTATAATTATTTGCAAAAATACTTTTACTAACCTTTAACAGGTTTTGATTAATATTCAGGACTTCGTGTAGCTGGTATGTTTGTAGATTGGGACAAGCGATGAATTTAGTGATGCGCACTCCGGGAGCAATGTCTGATACCAGGTGTTCCAGCATTGTTTTCGCTTTGTCCAACTGAGTAACAGCTTGTTTCAGTTTTTTCGCCACATCGAGACGCTTATCAGTTGATTTTTCAATGTTGTAACCTACAGCCTTTATCTCGATTATAACAAAGCCGTAGACTCTGTGAATAAGGAGAACATCAAAGTCACCTTGCCTACAGCTCTGTTCTACTTTTTTTGTTAAGTCCAAGTTTGTGGGCAATGGAAGATGAGAAGAAGCCGGATAAAAGCATTGTTCACCCAGATACGAGCCAAACGGAAATTGGCTGAGACACATGAACACTTCAGGGTAAATAGTCGAGAACTTCGTGAGATTGAAGAGGACTCGCTGTAAGGCTTCATCGTCCATCATGTCACTCTCCTGTACAGAAAGTGGAGTAGAAACTTGTGCCCCTTGGCTGTCGTGCTTACCTCCTAGCAAGAAAACCTTCTGGTTTGCAAACACATCTTCACTTGTTGGTACTCGTCTCATGCAGACTGGCGGCAGGAAATGGGCTCGACGTTCGAGGTCAGGAAATGAGTTTTCAACCCAGTGAAGCCAGTCGTTTAGCGCTTTCGCCAGAACTTCATCCTGAGGACAGTTTACATGTGATGTTTATAACAACCCGACAAAACTTAATATCAAAGAATTTGCATAACCAGTTTTTGGACTAACTGCTTCCAAACCGTTTCCTTCTCTCTTTACTGTATTCAATGGCTTTTTCAAAAATATCTAAATTTGTTTTGCTTCTCATTTATCTGTTCTTCAAATAAATTTCTAAATTTTGCTTACATATACGGGAAAACAGTGAATTTTTTTTAAAGATAGTTGAGGGGAAGAAGAAGAATCTGGCTTCTTTTAATGAATACTAAATTTTGGACTCTTCTTCACACCAGAACATGTACTATAAACAAAATTTCTTTTAGTGAGTTCCGGCAAACATCATGTTTTGCAAGTATGAAGATATAGCAGGTAATCGTTTATAACGTCTGCAGTCCAATAATAAGTAAATTATTAGCTGCGTGTGCGCGTGGATATGTTATGCTGTAGGTGCGCCTAAAGAATCGCTTCATATGTACGACTGCGTGCTAATTATGTTCTCTTTAAGTTCTATATCTTTGTAAACTCCACAGCAAAACGAGACTTCAAACGCGAATGAGCCTTAAGGCAGAGGAGGCACACAGGAAGTTACGGACTCAAGAAAAGCCTGGTCGAAATCAGATGCTCGGAAATAGATGATGGTATAACATGGGGCGATGACGGGAAGGCTTTCATTATGCTAATAATCTTTCCGAACGATAGACCGCAAAGCAGACGTGGAAAAATTGAGAACAAATAGGGCCATCCATTGCACAAGTAAACGAAATTCCTAAATTCAAAGAGTATTGCGATCAGCTGTATAATGCTCTAATCGAAACGAATGAAACCATTGTGCAGATACAGCCTTCACAAGTCCTGCGAGCGGAAGTCGATGCGGCAATATGTAATGTGCAGGCCGGGAAGGCTGCATAAATCAATGATGTACCCATATCAAAGAAGGGGGCAAGGGACTGACGAAAGTGCTATCGAACCTGTGTCTCAAAAACTGGCAAAACTAAGAAGTGGCCACGTGAATGGTTGCAGTCGTTGGTGGTGCCATTAACGAAGAAAGGTAAAAGTCTCATGTGCTAAAACTATCGAAGAATAAGCCGCATTTGTCATGCGAGTAAAAATATGTTCAAGTGCTCTAGAGGCTGCGGAAAAGATATCAGCTGAAGAGCAGGTACGAATCCATCCCGGCCGCAACACCACCGAACACATCTTTAACAACCAAGTGCGGAAGTCTCTTCCCATGATCGTTGGAAATGGGTACCTGACTCCAAAGAGGATTGGTAAAGGTAAGGCAGCACAAAAAAGTTCAAAGAAACCACCCTCATATAAAGCTGTCAACGAGGAAAGGGAAGATAAAGACCTTTATATCTAAAATATTTCTTTGATTTGAATCTTATCTGTTGGTAAACATACCACAATTTGAACTCTAAAATGTTTCTGATCTTGCTTCATTTTTATGAGTATATCTAAAAGACTACAAATGATCAACAGCTTCAAAAATGATACAAATATTGTAAGAATGTCAGAAAATCACTGGACATGTTATAATTTACTACTCTAAATTTAATTAATGTTTCCACTACTTATTTGAAGGTATGATATACTCGTTTGCTAACAACGGAAAATAATAAACACTCATTTTTTCGAAGACTGTAATCTCTCTAAAATAAATGCTATACGAATTGAAATGTACGATACGCAGCTACGGTATTTTAAAACGCTCAATGTTTTGATCGAATCTATTCGAAATATAACTTAAGTCAGGTCTATAATATGACCAAAGGGTACTATGGCTCTGGAGAAGGAATCAGTTGATTGCAAAAAAAGAACAAACCTTTATCCCTGTCCTAGTGGTTAACATTTCCAAGGCTTTCTGAATTTGACTGCGGGTGCCACGGATCGCAAAAGTTTTCTTACCCGGTTGCTTTGAAATTTGAATGCTTAGCTTTGCACCTGACCGTTCTTTGATTTCTGAGAAAAAAAAAATATCATAATACATTGTCTGCATAAATATATAAAAATATTTGAAGGTGTTAACTATGGTAAATAAAAATATAAGGTAGCCCTCGACTCCTTTATCCAGGCGCTTCACTCTGAAATGAAGGAGGTCTGTCCCCGTCAGGCGACGTGGTGTAACCCTGTGTGCAAAGTCACAAAGTTGATTTCCTTGTTAGAGTTTTCAGTCGTGTGCCTGTCGTGTCAGAAATATAGTGTTCTCCTCAAACTCAAAGTGAGGCGCCTGGATATATGAGCCGAGCTACATTTACGTGGGCTACCCTGTACTAGTATTTAGTTTACAATCCTCTACAAAACGAAAATCCATTGTGGACTGTTGCATAAGCAGGCAGTTGCCAAAATGTATATATGCTACTTCAGATAAAGTTGCGACAAAAACTCTAAGTTTGCATAGATTTTAATAAAATTTATAATTGAAAAAAATGTTAATTTATTAACTACGTCCAAAAAAGGAAAATTTCTAAATCTTACCCTTCAAATTCACAAGATTACACAAGGTTTCCTCTACATCATATAAATATTCTTTAACGGCGGCTGACTGACTTCTTCCTTTTTTCCGTACTGGACAATTAGAGTCTGGGTTTTCTGTAACGCTGGAGAACCCATTTATTAAAATAAAATACCATCCAAGTTGTATAATGTTTTCCTCAACAGATCGACCATTCTACCACCTCTACTGTTCGTACAACATAAAACATTACAAAACTATTTTACTGTTGTTAGTTTTTGTAGGTGGGTATGTTTCATTTTGCACGGGGTATCAGCTGATAGAAAAATGTTAGATTTATAGTAAAATTTGTGAGAAGGATAAATTAAATTAATCTTCAAGAAATGCATTCCAATGAATCGCACATTATGTCAACATACACTGTTTGTATTTAAGGGGCTTAGCAATGATTGTGAAGTTTGCCATAATTAAAATATTTATCTTAGGCTGTACCATGAATTTTTAAAGTAATAAGCTCTTGCCATTTTTTTTCCTGATTGCTTAGCCGTATACATTCTTGATCACCGAATATAGGTGTGTCAGGCAGAAAAGGGACTGAAGGTGGCAACATCGATTTGCATGAAGATAATGCTGGTAGAGAAAGAAAAGCTTTATGTAAATATCACCATAGCAAAAAATGTGTGAAGTAGTGTTTGTGCTTATTAAAATTGCACTAAAATATCGCTTACTCATATCTACATAGATTCTATTTTACTTCTAACATAAACACACATATCACCTTAAAGACACACACACACACATTCATATCTTATACACATATACCAAAATAACACACACGGAAATGAACAAAACGAAATATGTAGATAAAAATATCCCGTAACATATTAGCAGGCTGCTACATCACTAAACACCACTGAGCGAAACCCTGTTTATGAATTTCTAATAAGAATAATAAATGTAAATTAAAAATAAAACTGTGATCCCTTTAGTTTTGACAATACTTTAGTCGTTGAGTTGGTTTGCTTAAAATAAAATGAACTATACTTACTTATAGACCATAATGAATCAAAATATTTTGTGGAAAATAAAAAAATGAATAACTTACGTGAAAATCCCTCAAAAGATGAATACTTTAGAGAAGCATCTACTGGTGGATTCCCGCGTATTGCTGATGGCCACTGGAAATCTATTCCTGGTTCTGGAATGATTGTTCGTTCGTATGTGGGTAACTTATTGCTCAAAATATCAATCAACTTTTCGCCCTCTAACACTGATGGCAAGGCTTTCTTTTTAACATCATATTTTGAAATACTCGGTACTTGTCTCATTGGGCTATAAGATGTATTGTTTCTGTCAAAGTCGTCCAAAGCATCATCCGAAAAGGAAACCATATTTTTGGTATGTTCTTCGCAGGGTGTGTTTTTAAATCTTTCACTCATATGAAAAATGTTCGAATCTTCCTCAGTGCTTACAACCTTTTGTTTTGAATCGTTCTTGTGCAGATAGTTGTTAGAAAGGATCTCTTGAGCATACGTGTTCTTGTTTTCTTCATTTAGCAGAAGCGAAATAGGTTTATATGATGAAGTATCATCCTCTATTGAGTTGTTACAATGGCTTCCTGTGAGGTGAGACTCTTTCAATCTGTTTTGGCAAAAATATTTCTGAAATTAACAAAACGCTATTTATCCCTTGTGCAAGTATTTATCTATTTCTTACGTGCATAAATTATATACACATACACAAGCACAAGTTAATATAAAAGTAAACACATTTGGGCTTGCCTCGGGAGATTTTGAAGCAAAGATTCTATTGAAATTCGCTCAGATTTTGCATCTTTCAAGCACTGCGCCATGAGACCATAAATTTCGTCGGTACAAACACAGGGTGTCATTGGCAATGACCTAGCGCCCAAGGCTCCTCTCTCGATCTGTAAAAATATCGTTAAATTAATGCGATATCTTTATCATGTTTGTGCAATGTGTATTTAGTTTCTTTAGAGCAAAATTATACTTATGTATAGGAAGTAGGACGTTGCTTTGTATTTTAAATCAAAATCAAGAAAACGTTTTGCCGTTTTGTAAAGTCAGCGAGATTTTTCATCTCCTGCAGTTGATGTGACCTAAGAGATTATTCTAAGAGTCATTATAGACATATTTGCAAAAAATGTCATTTTGAAGCACAAAATGATAATAATACACAAAGTGATAATGGTTAGAGAATATACAAAACAATACTTTTATTCACTCAAATCCTACACTGTGTTCTTGGAGCAAGACGAGTTTTCCGTGCTTGCCGCTTGGTGTTCGTATGAAATGGCACACCACAAAATATAAGGTAGTCAACCCTTTGACCAAATAATGATCCTAACATGACATCAGTTGGCAAAGGTTATTAGTAAAGAAAGCATCGACCACACCCAAAGCACCAATTGGTTGTAGTTTTCTTGGAGAATGCAAAACCCCAATAACAAGACTAGACATTCACCACAAAAGAAACCAATATGTTCATGTAAAACAAGGTCCCCACACTCAGAAAACACCAGAAGCCACCACTCGGAACAGTTAACTCCCATAAGTTAGTCTGGTCCAGCCATAGTGTCTGACACAAATCTTTGTCAAAGAATGTGTTTAGTACCAAGGTAACTTTCAATGAGGTCAACCCCGTGGTGGTAAAAAAAGTCGGAGTTAAGAAACAAATATGAACTGGTCATCTCCTGTAGGACCTGGTAACCATTGCTCTTGGGTGGGCCTAAAAAAAGACCTTGTAGCTCCCTCGTCTTTGTGCTTTTACTCGTAACGACTGATAACAGTTAACATTGAACATAATACTGAATAATCGAAGCAATTTTAGTAAAATTGTAGACACAAGTTTTTATACACAGTAGCTTGTTTCTAAAACCCAATGACCTTTGGAGAAAATAATAGGATATATAATTATCGAGTTATATAAAGTCTTTCTTAAACAAGTCAAACTTCTAATGTTCTTACCTTTGATTCTGGGATTGCTGGAGAATGGTAAGACATAGAGTCGCCAATATAATCTTTAGGTTTATAGAGGGCATCGAAGAGCCAGCTCATCAAGTGACCAAAACAAAAGACGTCAGAGGAGGGTGAGTAGTGCCCACCCATGACAACTTCTGGTGCCATCCTGGCGACATTTCCAGTTGAAAGACTAGGTTAATAGTAACTGTATTTTCTTTTTATTCCGCGGGCAGTTGTAAAGTTCTGTTCATGCAAGCAATCTTATCAATAATGCAGTGTATGACGATATGTGGGTGTGTGTACCAGGTAACCATACTAATGTAAGCTGGTCTGGTTCAGATATTTAAACCGAAACGACACCACTAACCCTTTAAGCACGTTGAATTACATACTTTCACGCAATTAAGATGAAGAGATCACGTGGCTTTTAAGCATCTTATGAAATTTTTCTTCATGCAGAAGAAAAAGAAAAATTCCTAATCAATAACAACCTGCTAGAGGGTTTGCAATGTTGAGGCATTTGTTTGTGCTGATCTTCCTCGTCAGTGCACTCCTGGAGGATGCGCATATTGGCAATGGATGCAATCCAGACCTGCAAATAAAATAAATTCCCTGCTAAAAAAGATATGCCAATATGGCAATAGTACTATTTCGTTATATAAACAATAGTTTACAAACGTTAAATTTTTATCCTAATTTTTTCCGAGTACTTAAGTTTCAAAAGCTCTCTCGCATCTTGGAAAATATCGTACTCATGCCTATAACAGAATACCCAATTTATATTCCTTATCGGCTGTATCGTATTTTATACATAATTCATATTAAAAGACTTAGTACACATCTACATTTGATATTGCGCTCTTGTGTATAAAATAGAATAAATTTTAAATGCGCTATAACATATATATATATAATTATTTTGTAGTTGGTCTCGAAACTTTTTACTCCTCACTAAAGTATGGGTATGTCCCGACAGTCCTTGCTTACCAGCAGGAATTTTTTTTAAAAAATTTGCATGATAACCACAGTAAACATCGAAGAGTTGTCGGTTATTATGAACATAAAGCAATGATGAGACTAGTCCATGTTACTTCAACCAGTCTAATTTTTCTCTCTCTCTCTCTCTTTTTGCAGATAAAAGTAAGGAAATATTTTCATGAAAAGATTGTAGGTACAAGCATTTTTGTGAGATTGAAATTATACGCTATCACTCGTGGTTGACGTATGCATGTCTAATTTCTTTTGTTATAATTCAATAACATTGCTCTGATTCTAGTAAGGATTCTAGTAAGCTACTTGTGTAGGGTCCAGTTGATTCAGGAAGTTCTCGAGTTGACCTTTGACTCCTGTCAAGGGTACTATTAGCTACAGTTGATTCGTGTTTTACGTATTCAAGTCAGCAAATTGTTAACTGCACATCATAACTGGGCAAGGGAGAGGGATTGGTGTTTTACGCCGTGCCAGCAACTACGGCTTTATCACAGCAAGACAGCTTGATTTGTAAACAGATGCCACATGCAGTTAAAGAACAGCTTGATTGAGTCGAGAGCTAAACCAAAGACAGACAACCTTCACTGTATTGGTAACAAGCTAACAATTGCGCCACCGAACCGCATCATTGGGTGTGAAATAATTCAAAGAAAACATTTTTTTTAATTTGATATGGAAAATAACAACTATAATAATGCAAAGAAAAAAATAGTATCAAAGCATCTTTCTGGATCCTTTTTGTTCCTTGAAGACTGCTATTTAGAAAACCATTATCCTAATAATCTCACAAGCGGTGCGAAGGTAAGCGGTCCAAATCCGATATACTATTTACCATTCCCTCAAATTACCAGGTTTTGTAATGAGTCCTACATCCATATGAGTTCATACATCGTTTTAATCTGGAGCTTTACAAATTGTGGGGCACTTGTTCTGTTTTCGTAACCACCAGACTATATAAAAGGTTTATCTGTTCACCATTTTGCTACTCACACTAATAAAAACTCATACTTTAAGGCATTTTTGTAGATTTATGTATTCCTCTTTACTAATGCTATGGTGTTGTCAGTATATTTGAATAAATTGCTACTTTTTAATAATGTTTTACTGAGTTATAGCCTTTTATTCAATTTCATTAAGTTCATATCTGTAACTATAATAATAAAACTTTTGGTTATGGAAAGATACTAAAGCAAATCGTACATTTTTCAGATGCTCAGACGTTGAATCTTTCTCAATGTAGATCATGTCTGCAGAAAAATCACACAAAACGAGTCGACGTGCGTGTAAAGTGGCGATGACTGAAGCAATTCTTTCAAGACACTCGATGTACTTATCGATGCTGTTTCCTAGCCATCTTGTCTCGACGGCCTTTTCAAGGGAACACATCCCGTTCTCTGCCATAACGACAAAAGACTGAAACAGAAAAAAATTAAAGGTGCTTCTCGTTGTCTCTTCCACACGAATGATGAAATTACCATTACAGTCATCACTTTGTTAACCATACAGATATTTCACTTTTGTAGTTAGCGTAAGCATCCCTACCTTCCGATGCTAAAAAATCACAAACTATTTGGTGGACCATATGTTAAGAAAATTAATGATTTTTTTAATAGTTGACCTGTTGCTTTATATGTAATTTTTGTAAAGATAAATTGTAAGGAAATAAAATTATAAAAACAAATTGTAGTATTAACATCGTGCAATGAACTTTTCACAGAAAAGACACTGCTGAAAGCTTAGTTTCGAGTGATCAAAACCATGACAAGCAATCGGATATCGGCGGGGTCTAGGTGATGAGATGGGTCCCACTAAGTCACCATCAACCTCCAACCTTATAAAGAATACACGGCATCTTGACGCTCTCTAGAAGGCTTAGTTCTAGAAAAAAATTAACTACATCTTGTTAAAAATGGATCGGTGAGAAAAAAAACAAAACTGGCCGTATCCAGGCGCAGATATAGATGGTTAATATAACGTTTTTACTAACGGGTCTAAAAGCATTAAGGAGAAAAATTCGGCTCCTTCAACCAAGTAAATTTTAATAGTAAATACTCTTACTGGAAATATAAAAATGGCCACCTTCTATCAAACTACTTTCTGTAGTCAACTAATGCAATAAGCTATAGCACTAACATACTCCAAAACAATCAGACAGCTAGAGAAAAGTTTTCCCTACAAGTTTTACAGGAAGAGTTCGTGAGAATTCTTCGCAATCTGGAATAAACATTCTCATCATATGATTAAATAAAAAGGAATATATTTTGACTTCTGTGTAAAGAACCATAACTTTCTTTTATATATGTATGATATAGTGTTTGTTTTGTTCCTTCTAGCTTTCTATGCTGTTACTTACATGCTCGATTTTTTTATCTCAAGTTCAGAAGCAGCCTAAGGGGCAACGCTCATTTGACATATCTTTTCCAGCTTTCTGAAATACATTATACTCATCTAACCGACGTTTAAATACGAAAGACTTTTCCCAAAAAGTCTTTATAAGCCATCTCTTCCGATCTGTGCGCAAAGCCTTATAAAGATATCATTCATCTTTTCATTTTTTCCCCTTGCTTTGCGGTATTGGCTGTATAAGGGAGTGAAGGGGATAAGCAAAAGTGTTTAGGTGTAACAACTTATGTCATTTTCTTCACAGTTTACGATATGACAGAGTGGTCAGACAACCTGATGTTTTCATCTTATTTTTGGTAACGTCATTTGCTCCTTTGTCATGGGATGTGTGTCATAAATATTACTTCTTGTTTTTCTATGTTGTGTCTTTGTTCACGTTTTCTACAAAGTGGCAAAATCAACAAAGATGGCAACAGAAAAATCTTACAATCTCAGTTCCCTCTAAGGTCGTCTTTGGCTGGGCAATCAACTGGGGTATTCCAGGCAGATAATCTTTGGTAAGAAGTGGTAAAACAAAACAAAAATCTTCTTGGCATGCTTCTGTAAACTTTTCTTGGTGAGTCTTAAAAAAAGGAAATAAAAAATAAAATACTATAAAAATTAATTAAGAAAAAAATATTTTGGCGGCCAAAATATAAATAAGGGGAAAAAAGAAAGAATTTAGGATAAGCTAAACAAAATTATTAAAACAAGAAAGAAATAAGGAGGCAAAAAACAAGAATTACTAAAATAGCACAGAAATTATGCCTTTCACCTAATTAAACTTGCTACAGTACAGAGCTAACAAAAATCCTCGAGATTTGACTAGTTACAGCTGCCTTTTAATATAAAGTTTACTATTTATATTTTTATATTTTATTGTTTTAGGCTCAAAGGAACTTTCGGTTGCCTCATTCACATTTTGAGGCTGGATTGATTGACTAAAAGTAATGTCTTAATTTAACTGACCTAAACCAAAGTGTCAAATTAATTTTTATTCTTTTTTTCAAGTGGGCTGTTAAAGTATGACAAATACACGCAAAGAGCATTTACCAGCAGGTGATCATTTTGGCCAATATTGTGATCATCGAGAAGATCTATCACAGTTCTCGTCATATTATCTGAAAATGGAAAGAAAGAAAATTATGCCAGTTTTTAACGAGTAAATGATATAAAATAATCTGTTATAAGAAAAAAGAGAAGAATTTAAAAATCGAGTTAAGTAAACAAAAATCTGATTATTTTTACTTACCGCTGCTTTTCAAAAACATCTCATTCACTGTAGTCACAGGTCCCTAGAAATGTCCGACATAAAAATTTCATATAAATGTATTAGTGCTTTTACACGTGAAAAAGCTTCCATTACTCTTTAATATAACTTTTTACTGATCCAGACAGATGATTTTGTGAAAAATTAAATGCTAAACAGACCGGGATTAAGATTTCTATGTGAGTCATGCATAAATGCTTGAAAGCTGGAAAGTTTTTTTGATGTAAACACTTTTTTCAGCAAAGTTCATTATAAAAAGTGGTACACGAAGTTACCTTTTTATGTTCTGTTGCTCCTTCACCTTCTCTGCTTATATCTGGAAATGTTGCATTTTTCAAATCTGCAGCAAATTGTGATGAGCAGTTTATATATATATCATTATATAACTAGCGGAGGCAATGCATGTATAATAACATTTAAACCTTTGTTTTGTACTGCTATTATCAGTGATCATTTAACAGCAAATAACCACATCACTTTGTAAGAAATATTACAGGGCCATGACCTTATCTAGTAAGTAATGTTGAGATTAGTTGCCAGTCGCCTCAACATCATCACACAGATACGCTAGAAGAAAAGCTTGGAGTGCACTAAGCGCATCAGACGCGCTAAATGGACAACTAAGGTATATACTAGGCATTTTAGCTCAGTTTAATTGAGATGCACGACTTAAATTTCAGATAAAAGACTGCTGATTAACAGAAAATGTATGTCCTCAGAATGGAGCAAAACTGCCTGCATCAACAATATATAAACACTTATAAAATCACACTTCTACCCCTTCTCTTTCTATCTCTCCTATCTCATTGCTTCCAGCGCTGGCTGCTTTGCGTGATGTACCTTTGATAGCAAAACATCAATTTCTTCTCCAACTCCCTTTCTCTCCTTCCCTGCTGTGGCTGTGCTGAGATAACTGGAAATGTAGCACCAACCAACCGTATAATAAGCAAAAGATCATTTAATCTCTATAAGAATAAGATGCCCTCTGATAACCTATAACAGTTGTAAGAGCGTTTGAAACACTCACCATCCTGCATAGGAAGAGTGTGCAGTACATCGCTGACAACCTTGACTTCTGCTAGACGTGACGAGGTCTGTATGGTCGTCAGTTGGACAATGAGATCGCGGACAGGACCGGGAATACACGCTTCTTCACAAAGTCTTCTCCTGCCGTCTACCACCTGAGCATTCCGAAAATGAATATTTCAGTTATTATCTTGTTTTGTTTTTTTGTATTTTTTTTTTGTTTTGGTTTGGTTGGGGTTTTTTTTTGTGTTTTTTTTTTTTTGTCTTTAACAGACAGTCTATGCACTTGATGCTGATTGCAAAACTCACTTCAAAGATGCAAACTTTATATGCTGCATAGGAAAAACGAAATCAGTAGTCCGTAAAAGAAACATAAGTCTCAAGAAACAAGAGACCCCAGTTGAAAACATGAACTAAATGCATTTATAGTAATTATCTTTACAGTAATTGTAACAGTGTTCTTGATTATGCAAGATACTTTTATAAAGAGACGGATTTGTTTAAGAGGGATGAAAAGATAATTCCAAACAGTGGGACTAAAAGTAACACAGGAGGGGAAAAAATAAACTAAAGAAACGGACTCGGTTGATAAGGCATTAGTAGTAGTAAGGCATGACCTTTAAAACAACGGCACCGGAGTGTGGTGATCAATACGAACGTTTACTTTGTTTTTTCTTTTTTTTTTTTTGTAACAAATGACAACTAACAAAGCTTTATTAACGAGGGTCATAGAAAAACCTAAACCTATGCTTTTTACGTCTAGCCCTCTAACGCCAAATAAAAACAAAGCTAAATTCTCAACATTACGAGAAAAAAGGCATAATAAAACTAGAAGAAAATCAGAGAATATGTACGAAATTGGGGAATTACAAAAATATACAAATACAAATATTTCTTCTGAGTAAAGGAGGACTACTTTGTATGGGAGGCCCCAAAAGCAATCAACAATTGTGGTATAAATATTTAGGAGACTTGTTTGGAATTGACAGAGACTGAATTTAACTTGATGAAGTTCTGATGGAATGCTGTTCCATATAACAGTACTTGAGTACTTTAAACTCGACTTGAATAGCTCAATTAGCGGAATGGAAGTTTTAAGTTTATGGGATTTTCTTATAGTAATGGTTGAAAATAATACAGAAAGTTTAGGTAGCAATATGTCTGTTAGTACTTCATAGACAAACATACCTTTGTTGAATTTGTTTGGTGTTGATGAAGATCAAGGATTTCACAGTTTATTTCCGGTGTAGCCAACTTATCGACTTCTATTTCCTTTTTTTTTTTCTTACTAGAAATGTTCAGCTACTTTAAACACATGATAGTGTGCCTAAAAAGTCAATTTTTACTTTACTTTGCTGTTTCACAAAGTTTGAAGTGTAGCTCACCATTGGCATCAGTTCTGTGTCACTTTGCTTCATCTCAGAATAAGGCAGTCGGCCGTGCGTCAGCACTTCATAGAGTAGATGGCCGATCATCCACATGTCAGACATTTTAGAGAACACGCCTCTTTTCAGGGACTCAGGGGCACTCCATCTTGTTGGTATGAATGAGCATTTGTAATCTGAAAAAAATTAAGACATGTTAATGAAAACTTTTTCAGAAACTGTATACAGGAGGAAAATAAAAACTATACATATATATACTCCTTTAACTCATCTTCTTGACATACGTAAGCTGCCCTTTCAATTATTTCAGAAGTGCCAGTGGCGACAGCAGAGTAAATTATGTCAGTTTGTGTGTTATCTCAATTGAAGCTAGTCCTCTACAGTCTTATAACCTCCCTATACAGGTAGAAATTGTGATTGGGTTGCCGTCATTTATGAGAGCGGTCCGGTGGCGCAACGGTTAGCGCCTGTCATCAATACAGTGAAGGTTGGCTGCCTAGAGTTCATTTCTCGTCTCGGGCACGCTGTTCTTTCTCTGCACTTGGCATCTGTTTACAGGGCTGGCTGCCTGCCGTAATATAGCCTCAGTTGCTGACACGGCGTAAAACACCAAATCCCCCCCCCCCCGTCATTTATGAGATTGTGAGCTAAACAAACTCTTCTTAAATAATTATTTAAGGAAAGAGCTTTTTTAGTAATTTAAAAAAGGAGACCCTTCAATTTAAAGAGACCCTTCAAATCTGTCTAAACATAGCATATGTGTCATCACATAAACGATTTACTCATAATCTCCGTGTCTCTAACGTTCATTTCATTTTCTCTAATTTGCTACTTTTAAAGCAAGATTACAAAGACGGGTAAATTTACCAGAAAATATGTTAATCAAGGTGAAATGATTTTTAAAAATTTTTCTTTGTCTCATACAAAAATCAGAATCTAAACATGTTAGGTCTTAAGCCAGATAGCTTCTTAAGGTGACTGCAAAAATTTCCACTACATGTATATCGCTTTTGGCAGGGCTATATATATATAAACTCTGAAAAGTTACGATAACAAACATGATTTCATATATCATAAGTTTTTTTCTCATGTTTGTCTATACATTGTGCAGTTAAGTGTTATAAGGGGATACGTCATGCCAAGATTTGCAAGCCGCAACAGTAAACTGACCTGTGATCGTGTCTCCTGTTACTTCACGAGCATGGATAAGTCCACTCAGCTTGACCTGTCTGCTTGCGCTGATGAAGACGTTTGCGGCTGTCAAGTCCCTGTGCACAATATTGTTGTTGTGGATATACTGCACTCCTTCCATGGTTTCCATCAAAAAGATTATTAACCTGTAACAGCAAAGAAAAAATTACTCTTGATTGCTCCTTTTTTTTTTGTTATAAAATATTTTTTGTGGAAAGGTGGGCTTTGGGGAGAATGGAAATCCTAACCAGGGGCAGGATGAACGGAACGCTGCTAACGCGCTAGCTAACAGATAAGGCCATATCAGGCAGTTAAACCGAAAAGTTGTGCAGTATTTTCGCCGAGGTGCACTAAATCAAATTTCGGAAGTAAATAGCTTCTTAACCTCGAAAATCTAGATGTGCTGCTTGTCCGTTAGAAAGTATCTAGCAATCTCGGCGGTCATTTTGACCGATTTCTCGATTGAAAAAAAAATGTTCACAGCGTATTCAAAAGTATCCTTCAATCAACAGATTCGTAAGTAAATATCTGTTAGTTGAGCCCTTTCGTTCCGACTGACTTCAAATGTAATACTGTAGCCCAAGTGCAACTTTGGGAAACCACTGACAATGTTTTGTTGCTTCCACCCTGCTCCCCTTTCCTTTCCTAGATCGAGCCAGCCGCGCCAGACTTAAGCGGGCAACGTAGCACCCAAGTTTTTCTGTATGAATAGCGGGCAAAATGCAGTGCCTGTACCCATTGAGAAGACACGTCTCGGTAGAAAAACTTCAGAATCAGCAAGTGTCTGCTGAAGCGCGATAGGGTCATTCCTTCCTTTGTTAATTATTACGGGCAGGAGAAGAGTACCACTCGTTTTCGTCTGCGATCAAGTAGCTCAAGTTACTCAAAATCCTTTGTCCCCCTCACGTGCACGGTAGGAATAGCACACGAACTTTTGTAAAACACAGATCACACATGGCGAGAGTGAGAAGCCATACGATAACGAGCTGAATGACGCACTGAAAAAAAACATTTTTTTTGCGTTGGTGGGGGCAGAGATTCTCGTGGACTCCAAGGGGAGTCAATTGTGTAGAAAAAAATAAGAACACAACTCGAATAATATTATACTAGATAGCATACGCAATAAACAAAAGCTAGAATGGAAGTTGAAAATTATCTTCGGAAACTTCCGCAATCTTCCCAGGTACAAGAAATGATGAATGGAATGATTGACACTAGAGCCATTTTAAACAGCCGCGACTATCCGTTCTGGCAGCAGTGTGTGCCTGTAAGCAGGCCTGTAGTAAAAAATAGCGGATCCCTCAAGCTTCAATACTTCAATTTTCATGTTAATTCTCTGATTACTATTAGGAAGAACAACCAATACAACTCGGAAGTGAGTTTTTCTCAGCAAGAATTCTGTTAAAAAAACTAAATAAATAAAAATAACGCAGTGCATAAACAATAAGGGAAGAAACTGTTAAAAACCTTTCAAACTTTTTTTTTTCTTTTTTGTTGTTGTTGTGGATTATTTCCCTTACAGAGCTAATCCGGTCAACCAATCCGGTATTTTTGTTTTATTTGAATGCAGACGATCGATGTGTCGGTTATTCAACAGCTGTGTTCTCGATGGTCGCCAGTTTCTGACTTTGACATAAACAACTGAAAATGACAATATAATAGTAAATAATAGTTGAAGTTCTAACATTTAATCGTTGTAGAGCACTTTAGTTTTTGTAGATACGTGAATCATGTAAGCAATTTTTCTGATCTACTTTCATGCCTTTGAGCTCTCCCTTCCAAACAGTTACTATCTTTTATTTAAATTTAGTAGAAGAAAACAAAATTTACATTTCATAAAAGTCACACCACGTAAATGGTTAAAACGACGTGTCACCGATGGTTATTTTTTTGTTGTAAGTTAATAGATATAAATTTAAAACACTATCGTTCGACATGTTCAATAACGCCGATTTCGTCCATTTCGATTTTGATGGGAGTGATTCTAATGAATGATTATAACGATTTAATTATAATTTATTTCATGTGTAAGTTAGTTTTTACGCCAGTGGTATGAAATGTGCGCATATGTTACTTTGTATGCAAAATGATCTTTACAAAAAAAGGAAGACAAGTGCCCCATCAACTCCCACAAACATCAGCAATAGTACTTTCTAAAACGCATGCTTATTAAGATTAAAAATCATGTAGAATCTGAAAGGAAAAATGTTGTAAAATGAATTTAAAAGACTTTTAATTGTTTCTAATGTATATGCACTTTATAGTTAGAAGTCACCAATACTCCACAATACTTGATATGTAGTATCTAGAAATGCTCTTGCAAGTTAGTTTTAGGTTTGTTATATTTACAAAATGTTCAACTTAAGAAGTGGAATGCACACAAAGACAAAAGAGATTGCGCTGTAGCTGAATCTGCTAGTTGTAATGATGCCTTTTATTATTTTGCTGTTGCTTCATATGTTGCTATGAATCATCAGATAAATATAGTTTTTGATATCTATACACATATACAAACAGGAAGTTTCAACTTTCCTAAGATATAAATGCATATGAAACCAAACATATCTTTCTTCTTATAACAGTATGCATAACCCAACGACCAGAAAATGGAGTAAAGTATTATAATAAGTCCCTAGACCCTTTTTTAGATTATACTCTAAGGAATTGAAATTAATTAATTAGTAAATGAATTAATGAACAAAGTAACCTCTAAGTGACAACTCCATGCAGTACATGTATAGATGTGCAAATGACCATCTTTTAGGAGTCTCCTCCAAATTTTATTTTTATATTTTGACCATGACTTTTGTTAATGGCTGCTAATTTTCCTAGCTGTCAGCTTCTTAGCTCCAAACTAAGTTGCGATGTTCACATCAAGGATATAGCAATTAGCTGTCAGCAAGCCAGGAATATTTACCAGCCAGCTTAGTGGGCTTCTCTGTACACAATCCCAGTAATTTTGCAGATGTAGTATGACAGCTCACTAAGAGTTTGTAAAATTAAAAATAAAATAAACCTGTTATTTTATAAACTGTGCTCAGTAAATAGAAAATCTTTCCTTGTTTGAGTTTACTTAAAAAAATAAACTGGAGGTTTTATGCAAAGATTGACACTCTGGATGTAAACTAAGCATAAGAAATACCTTTACTTAAAGTATGCATTTGAAAGATTTACATTCTTTCTAATAGTGCTTACTCTGTTAAGGAGAAAAAGTGGCCATTTCTACTTTTGTTGACAAGGGTTGTCTGCAGTGCACAAGTCAGGTAGTCTTCAGTGATGTAGAACTGCGGCCAGCAGCTATCATTGAAGGCTTGAAGCTGTACAATATGAGGATGATTAAGCTTCTCGAGAAGTAGAAGTTCATTCAATCTCTCATCTTTCAAACTACAGCAGATTTCATTCTGGTGCTCTTCGATCGAAGGACATAAGACATGAGTCAAAACATGGTTTTCATCACCACCAAAGTTGTGCTTTATCACTGTCCAGCCAAAGCGCCCATTTTGTAGTTTATCTGCATTTACATCATGCAGCATAGGACACAAAAGATGTTGCGTAGTCTCTAGCAATCTTTTCCACAAACTGGAGGTCGTGCATGCATGTCTGTAAATTAAAGTCAACATTAGTTTTGTAAATTTTGATCAGTAAAATAAGCAAAATATTCAGATTATGCAAGCATAATTATATCTGTATGACGACACATGCAATATTAAACAAAACATTTAAGCCATTTAAAAGTTAGTATACCATTGTTATAGAATCAAAATGTGCTATGTATTATTGTCAAAATTGTTCGTTAATGTTTCACTTATTTCAGCAGATTAACAAAAGCAGTATTTCAGAGTGTTGCTATGCAGAACTTAAAAGGACTATGCTTTACTTTATTTACAATTTTAAGATTAATTTTCAGTTTTAGATCTTGTGCAGAAAATGTTGCTTAAGTTCTTTGGATATTGCATTTACTGTTCTCTTGATTACATACATCTGTTGTCCATTCATCCACTTAAAGTGTTATCATGAAACCAAATGTCACTACAATCCTACAAATTGGTCTTAAATAGTATATATTCATGTGCCAAATACAAACTGTTTTCTTACATGCCGTCAAGGTTGTACAGCTTTGTAGACTGCTTCCGTATGTGCTCGTTGTGATGGAGGAGTAGCATAGTCAGTTTGCCAAGTACCCAAGTTTGATCCTCATTGTCAAGCCACAAAATCAAGTGAGACAGTAGGGCCATTGCCTCATTTATGACATCAGTAAATGTTCTACTAGACATCATTTTTGCTGGTCCTGTAATAATATCACTGAACT
Source organism: Pomacea canaliculata (assembly GCF_003073045.1). Taxonomy (NCBI): domain Eukaryota; kingdom Metazoa; phylum Mollusca; class Gastropoda; order Architaenioglossa; family Ampullariidae; genus Pomacea; species Pomacea canaliculata. Next base: position 15,063,727 of record NC_037596.1, on the reverse strand, counting down.
GGTATGTAAAAATATAAATGTACATGAACACAAAACTGATTTCCTTTTTCTGTATAACAATGTAGAAAACCAGCACATATAAAATAAGGTGAATCATTAGCCTAGAAAAACACAAGTGACACTGAACTTTACCCTTCGCAAACTTGTGAAACCTACTTAAGTGAACAGCAGGAAAGACAACATGGATCAAAGTGATTTTTAGCATTACTTTTGCAAGAGTGTATGATGCAATGTGAACGGATTTTTGTCAGTCTAGAAATCTCTATTGATCGTGACAATTTTATTTTGCATATCTAAATCGTTCATAAAATATTTTATTCTGAGATCCGTTTGGTCTTAATGTGTGGATACGATGTTTCATTTTTGTGTTCCAGGATGGGATTACTTTCAAGTAATTTTTTTTTATCCATTTGATGAGTCTCGATTTAGTTTTGACAAAAAGAAATCTCTAAATCTTTTTCCAAAACGATTAATATTTGTGACAGGCTGTGGTTAGTAAGGGATAAGGTTGTTGTTAATGTTAACAACAATTCTAATAATAATGATGCTCCTATATCATGAAATCCAATCGTGTAGTCAGGCCTTTTACATTAACAGACTGTTATTATGCACTACAACTGATAATGTCAGTGATTAGGAGGACTGCTCACAAAATAGTTTGGTGAAAGATTGTGTTAGGACATGGCATAATTATATTGGTGTCCTAAAGTAAGACAAAACTACTTACAAAAAACTTTAAAATGTATTTTATTACTTAATGTGACGTAAAATTTGTAATATGTAATACTAATAGGATTATAAACATTTAATGGTACGGGGTATAATATACACTTATGCTTGACTTTTATACACTAATCAGGAAACAATATCTGGGTTATTAGTAAATGCTGACTGCTAAAGAACAGTATTTCATGTGCATTACAAGTAGTGTACTAACTTATTGCAACTTTTTTCATGATATAAAGAAGTGAATATGGACTTTTATTCAGCTACATATGCATGCACCATTGTGAATGGTCTAGACTATTGCTTCATACTTTTAGAGAATTAAAGTGACAACCAGGTAATTCCTTAAAACCTTACCTTTTATTTTATCTTCAGAAACTGTAGCTAATGTATTGCATGAGAATGTGAAAAGGTGCAAAACAATCAATTCAAACTTTCAGATGATGTTGATCTTGATGGAAGCAAAAAATTATTTATGTAAGGTGTTAAACATTTTTCAGGATTCACAAGTATTAGGTCTAAGAATAGTAGCTGGCTGGCAAGAACATCACGTAAACAAGACATATTTGGATACAACAGATGAGACCCTTTCATTCTTACATATATTAGTTATTACTTTCTTAAAAGATTTGTAAATTTAAATTATGATAATAAATTATTGGAAGTAAGGTACATCATTCATTGTCATAGTGATCAGATTTTTACACATTTTTGTAAAATAGCTTTTAAAAATGTGTTCTATTTCAAAGCAGGCATATTGTTCTAAGCATTCTTAGCTCGGATGGTAAATCTTTAAAATAAATATATAATCTTTTCCTACACATTGTATGAAGTTGAAAGCAAAGCAATATAGATAAGAAGTGTGTGTGGCAATTCTACAAAAAGGGTGATCTAGAAATGGTGAATTTATATAATTTTTGTTTGCAAAGAAGAATGTTGTGAAAGTAGTTACTATCAAATAAACTTTATGTACATTTATACTCTGAAAAAAAAACTTTAAGCAGAAATGCCCTCTGGCTTAATGTTTGACAAAGTTTAAAAGATATGTAAAATTTGTGCTTATGAATTTAATTATGAATGCCTTATTGACAATACTAACCGTACTATGGGGAATCATGATGTATCTTTTTAAAACTTGCTGCATAAAATCATAATCTACACAATTATAATGACAACTAGCAATCCAAAAAAGTAACATAATGAATGAATCAATTCATGAATCATGGAGGTTACCAAAAGGTTTATTTCTAAGAAAGAAAAACAACTCTACAAAATAGTCTGTCTTATTTAAAAGGAAAGCTTTGGCAAGATCTGCTAATAGTTTTTTTAGCACATGTACGCTTCTCAAAGATGCTTATTTTATTTGATGTGTAAGAGATATATATATTTATATCTAATTGCTATCCATGTTTAACTTCATATACTTAGACAGGTGGAAAATCCTCTTCCATTGGATGCAACAAACAATAAGCTGGATGGATGTGATTATTCAGTTTTAAAGAGTTTTATCTTTTTTATCATTAACATGTTGAAATAGGATAATAGTTGAATAAACTTTTCGTTAAACTATTTTTAGGAGTTACCAGATACTGGCTAAATTCACAAAAATAAGGCAATACACACTTTCCTAAGCATCCTATAACTGTTGATGACTGGAAATAGGAAACAAACCCAGTTCTTTTAAAATGGTTTTTGGTATGTCTCCTTAAAGACGAAAATAAACGGTTTGCGTTTTTTTCAGATATCAGTAGATATAGGCGATATTTCAGGCTCCAAAACCCATCCGTTAATTATCCTTTACGGTTCGCACCTGCGTTCAACGACTGCCAGTAACAGTGTGTTATGTCACTTTAGTGCACCATTCACAAGGTTTCCAGCCATCAACACCAATCAGAGAGACAGAGAATAACCACAGTTCGAATTATTCGGACTCTGACAGTCTGCATTTCTCGCGGTTACGAAAACCTGCTACTTTAGCAGAGAAATGCAGATTTTCAACGTCCGAATAACCCGACCTGTCGCTCTGATTGGTGTTGACGACTGGAATGTTGTGAATGGTGCACCAACGTGACGTAGTACACTGTTGGCGGCGCTTGTTGGTCGCAGGTGGGAATCGCGTACTTTTCTAGCGTATAATTAATTAAAGGATCGGCTTATGAGGCTGAAATGTACAGGGTAAGCTTGATCTACTGACATCTGCAAAAACATTCAAACCATTCAGGTTGGTCTTTAAATGAAGCCTGGAACTAGCATTTAATAACTTATTATATTTTGAAAAATAGGGAACTGCATTCAATAGCAGCGACAGTTAATTTCTAGAAATCCATTTAGCCTGAATGGACTTATGTAAAAATAGTCATCAGACTTCACTCTAAAATCTTTGAATTCTTTCACATGCCTTCAGTTTTCCAGTCAGTAATGTAAATACTACTATGTACAGGGATTAATTTTCTTTTACTATTTTGATGCACCTACCATGTAGATCTAGGGAACACTGAAAGCAAAAACAGGTATAATGGAACTACTGCTTTTGGACTATTTATGCAAATACACGCATATAGACATATATAGAGAAAGCGTCCTAAATAAAATTTAAAAAACCCTTTATACTAAAATGTATAATAAACTTTTTCCTTTAACAATGTAAGGACCGATCACGGGCAAAATTTCTGGCAATTAACTATTTGGTGTGTTATCTATCGACGTGTTTTTAAATCTGTAGAATATAGAAAGGTATATTTTTCTGAACTTACTTATTTCTTGCTCCAAAAACCGACACAGTCCATAAATACTGATATTTGCTGACAAAACTTTAAGTGATTTCCTTGTGAAGTCTTTTTCTTTGAATTTCTGGATCATGCAAAGCATGCGCTGAGGGTGCAAGGTGCTGCTCCATTCTCTGTTAAGCTAAGAGAAAAAAAAACATAATATGTAGTTTAAAATAGTAATTCTTCTTATTCTTTCTTTATGTACCTTGTTAATATAAGCGTAGATTACAAGCCTTAGAATTAAGTACCTTAAATTTATTTGCCAATAAATTTTACTTCTTTAGTAAATAAGTATATAGGTAAAGTGCATGTGCAAATTGAACTGGATAATTACCTTAATTAGAGTTGAAATAAGAAGCAGTAGTTCAAATTCTTCCCTGGCCTCCTTGTTTGGCTGGTTCCAACCATTACCTTTTAAACCGTTACTGGCGCTTATTCTATCATTAAGTTTTGTACACTTTTCTTGCTCCCACTGTGACAGGTGCATGTGCAGGACTGTGATCCACTCATCTGTGTATTGACCTCCCAACTTCCTTTTACTTTCCTCCGATGCTTCCTTCAGTTCCTTAAAAAGGTCTCGATCCGTGATGGCAGTCAAGTGACGATCGCATTCTTCATCATTTTCTTCTTCATGACATGTCATGATATAAGTGACTAGCGCCAGAAGGTATGTGACAAGGGTGTAGACTGTGGCATCATCATGTGATGTAAGTACCTCTGACAAAAGGTGAAACAAGCAGATCTCGGTGTTTCTCAATTCGTCCGTAGAGAATATTATGGGGCTCTGACTTAAAAGCAGTAGTTGTATGGAATGCAAGGTGAAATCTCGAATTATGGGATGCTGAATCCTTGCCAGGCGTGCGAGTTGAACAATCTGCTGTCGACTGTAAATCTTGGGGATTGCTTCGTGAAGAATGAAAAACAAGACACGTGAATCTGTAATGTCTGATGATAATATCCACTGCTCCAGGCTATCAGTTTCGTTGGAAATTCCTCCTGAAATTATGCAATAACAGAGAAAGCAAGAAACAATATGGTTATCTAATGATGAGAGATCAAAAGTATATCAATAGTAAGAAGCAATAAAAGTTTACCCGCTTGCTCAGTAATCAACTGACAACAAATAAATTTTCTTTGTCGGTATTTACAAGATAACTACTTTTGGAGTTTGAGAACAAAAACAAACAATTTAGACAGTCATAAAGATGTTTGGGGGGGGGAGAGATAAAGGGAAAGAAATGATATAAGACAAAAGAGTCAGAAAAAATAAGTAGTTAAAAAGAGGGTGTAAAAGTAGGAGTCCTTAACAACTTACTGATAATCTCTTCTGAAGTTGGCGTGAAAAAAGACTCGCGCACATATAGCACTGGACACTCTGCACCCCGATATAGATCGGGTACAGGTTTAAATACTGCTCTGGCCACATCTACAGGCAGGAGCCTACTGCTCTGCAGGGCTGACCTTAAGTAGATAGAAGTTTTTACTATTTATACAAACATATACAAACACACACAAAGGATACATAGGAAAAAAGCCAGAGTCGTATTGATACAACTAAGTGCGCTGCTACTCATACCCTTACATGTCACGATAGAAAACGTAAGGAATTACTCATTACAAGGATATAAAGATCTTATCCGCCACAGATAGATACTCCATGGAGAAAATCTTTTTGGGGCGTGGTCAAAATAAGACTAACCTTCACATGTGAACTAGCAGAAACGAATCTTTCTATGCCGCTAGGAAATGAAGAAAATATTTGGTGCTATTACTTAAGAGTTTATGTTTTGCTGCTAGGTTTACTCACATCTTTGCTGCTTTCATGTGATAGAGGTGTCCGCCATGTCAGATATAAATCAAGTTGATTTCACCAACTGAATAAAACTGCAGCGAAGCTATACGATATCTCTGCTTGTTGTCCTGATCCACAATTGCTATATCTGTGCCTGTAGCTGTGTATCAGCGTCATTGCGTGTCGCACGAAGGAACATCTAGCCTGATGAGTAGATTTTTATTTTGGCTGCCGAGATACCTGATATTATGGGTCACAGAAGCTACATTTTCGAGAAACTGCTGCTGAAATCAATGACGTTAATGCAGCAGTTATTGTTCGTTGTTACTATCTATTATTACTATATTGATAAGGTTTTGCCTTTTGCATGCTTATTTATGTACATAGCGATTAAAACTCTCTCATTCACGCACGTTAAAGTCGTTTTCATTTTTTTCGCATTACGTATTTTGTAACTGTAATTATTGACAGTTCTTGAAATTTGACAAGTGAAAGATTTGAAATCAAGCAGATGCTGGTGCTCTAGTAAAATACATTTGAAAACTGCTGCGGAAAACCAACACTGGATTCTCCCATAACCTTTTCAGATAAGCCTTTTATTTCCTGTTAACTACTTCTCAACATGTTTAGAGGACGTAATGCGAAAAATATTACAACCATTATTCTTTCATTTATATCAATAAAAGGCTTATGTACATACAACACTTTTCAAAGGTAAGTGACCCGTAGACAAAATTCACCAGATATCAAATGCAACCGCAAGACTAAAAGAAGACTGACGGACAACAAGAGGGCATACGCATTTTATAAGTAACCACTGAAAAGAGAAAAATCATGGCTTACGTCAATGCTGAGAGCAACACAGGGTCAAATATTAACGGCAATATCTCAAAAATTTACACAGTGTTTGGAGGCTTCTCTTTTCCTGAATGGCAGCTGTATGGTTGAAGTCTACACCACAATCTCATTATTAGAAGCTGCAATGACGAGTCCTGAAAGGAATTAGCAAAGCTCAACCATCAGGTTTTTCACCAAGCACAGGCTATACAGTAATATTATTGTCCTTATCCTACCTGTGGCAATATGGCGTGTAAAAGCGTATCTGTTTAAGCAATGCTGCTGCGTTAAAAGTTTTTCTTCTTTTCTTCTTATGTGCAGTATTAAGTATACCTCGCTGTTCACCCTTACCTCATGACTAGAATTCTTATCAGCAGTTCAAGGCAAAGCAGGACAGGCTTAAGCCGAAATGTATACACGCCGGGAAATAACTCTCAATGACTCATTTTCTACACAGTCTCCTTCCTAAGGCCCATACTCTTAAAAATTGTGTTTTCTATGCGTGTCACGTGCCACAAATAATGCCGTGACAATAGAAATTCGGCCTAATACCTCTTAAAAAGGCAGCTTGGAACGGAGTAGGAATTTTCAGAAGGGGCAGTTAAGGTCATCGCGAAAAACAACTGAGGGAAAAGCGAACAAACTTTGGTTATCGATAATTGTTTACTGGCTTACTATTTTTTTTTTTACTTTATAATTCACTACACATCCGCCAAGGGAAATAGCTGGCTTTTAGTAAGTCTTGTACTTTATGCATAAAGAGTATTTGTATACATACATGTGACTAGGAAATACTTTCTTTATTTTCTTCTCATCAGCCAATTTTAACCCATCTTCACACACTTTTTTAAGTTTATTGTGCGTTTGTTGTTCTGTATCGATGTATAATGTGCGTGCATGCCTGCTCACTTGATAAACAACCAACAACAATCCGTAAGTAATCTACGCTCGGCATAAGGAAAATCATGTAAAGCTATCCCCTCATCTACTTGTGTCCTGTCTAATCGGTAATTGAGGCTCCTAGTTTTGTTGTGTTTTTTTCTTCTAAAATTACGTTATTATTATTTACTTAAAATATGTTTATATTGCTATATAAAAGGTTCTTTAAATTTATGGAAATCTACGATTGCCGTGGCGAGCTGGAAAAAGTGACTTCTCGAGAGCCATATGTTCGCCAGCCGTGGCCTAGAACGACGTCTATTGTCACCTGAAAGACAGCTCCTTTTCAGTTATTTAGCAGTACTGCGGTATTTGAGCTCTTATACAACACACTTAAGATACTTATACGAGACCATCTCTGATATTAAATCACATGTCATAGTCCTTCGTTCCAGACTATACTTAAAAGTCTAGAAAGGTATGATGCAGTTACCACTCCTGCTGAAGATGCTTCTCTATCAGGATGTGACAATTGAAGATCTGCAAAACTGTGATTCTACCTGGTCTGAAACCAGCCTGTTCTTCTGTTAGAAGTTTTTCAATGGTGAAGCTGATGCCATTCTGTATTACTTTCATCAAGATTTTATTGAATGTTTGCTGTTTTTGTTTTTGAAGTCATATGGGTAGTTACATTTGAATGACAATTTTTTGCGTTTCCGATCTGGTTCTTTTGAAAGATGTTAACTTTTATCTTTATCTTTGAATATTGCTCTTCGATTTTGTGTTGAATAGAGTTGGTTAGGGTCTTTAGTATTTATTATCTTTTATGTTTGCTGCTTATCTCTACATTGCAGTCCTCCAAGTTTTGCGCAGCAATATTTACCTCCGACATTGGCGATTTAGGTTTAGAGCTTCTCTAAATCAAATAGAAATAATGGTTTGTCTTCATCCTCTTGCTCATTACGACAAAGCCATGGGTGCTATCTATGTCCTCCTGGCCTTGCTGATGCTGGATTTAAAGTGTCTAGACAGAAGGGTGAAGTCGAGTTGGTTACGTAAGCAAATTTACTCCACACACTTGTGCTGCTGATTCTTGCCTCCTCACACACTCTTGACCAACAGAAGCTGACAAAAGCAACTAAACTAGTTTTGGATATTGTATATAGTGAGATTGTTTCTATATATGAGATTTTAAAAACATAGAAATGGCATGTGTTATAAGCAGAATAGTGTGAAAAATATGTTATTAGGTTAATTGCTTACAAGTAAACTTACAAGTAAAGGGAGTTAATTTGAGTGCGTTCTACACAATTTCTTACCAGATGACCAAAACCATTTACATGAAGCAGCCATATAATTCTCATTATTATCCATTTCACTAAAATATAATTTTAAATATAAAGAGCGTATTGCTCTTCTTTTATTGTTGGTAGTAAGTCAACTTGAAAAACATTTTAAAAGTTTATGTATAGTTTGCATTTTTGACAGGATTTATTTAGTGGTATTTAAACAATTAATATAATAAAATATTAATTTTTTATAGAGTTAATAAAAAGTCTGAAATGCATATACTGATTATTTTAAACAATTTCCTCTCTTTGTGATTTTAACTGCTTCTTAGTAGTTCAAAATGTCAAAAATATACAGGTTACCAGGTGAAGGATGTGTTAAGGGTTTTCGTTTTACAAATCATTAATAAAGTAATGTATCGTAATTAAGTAAAACAGATTAGTGTACATTGTTTATGCATTTCTGCATGACTCATCAGCAAATGTCATTATCAGCTTAATGTATAACATGAAGACTTCTGCCATTGCTTTAAACCTGCAACATTTTGTCACGACCTCGACCACATCATCTGCAGAAAGGGTAACAACTCAACAATAATTTCAGTAAATATGAAACCGATAAGACAGAAAGTGTTTGATACTATGTTTTAATTAAGTCAGAGTATCATGAATCTCTCTGGAGACAGGTCCTTTTGTCTTTATTGTCACAATTTAAAAAAGATTTCATCATAAGCCACGATCTGGGTAACAAAAACACAACAGTGTTTCGATTAGCTCAATCGTGTCTTTGATCGATGTAAATATGGCTGTTATTAATATCAGAGAAAACCTTCAAACTTAGATGTTACCTAAATTACAATGTTTCAAATATTCCAACCAACAAGACCTTTACTTTGTCACTACACATTTCTTTAAAATCACTTTTAATTACTTCATAAATAACAAGAACGAGGCTTTTTCATGCTACTTGTAAGCTTTCTTTCTTGAAATCGAAATAAGAAAACTTTGTTAGCAGTGATGAAGTTTTCTCTTCCTTGGAGTTCGGTTTAAACCTTTTCTTTTGTTGTAGAAATCATTGGGGTTTTTTTAATTTTTGCTCAATAGACGATCTCAAAGGAAAAGAAATTAAAGAAACTGCTGATGTACATAAGACGTCATCTTGAATGGAACAAAAATAAAACCTCTTTAGTCATAAAACTAGTAGCCATGTTGAGTTTCTTGTGCTCATCGAAAAAACTCTTACTTGAGAAAACAGTGTTAAATTTACCACAATAAAGTAACAGGTGTGTGTTGTCCGTGTGGTCGTTAAATTATCAAGACATTGCTGCCGCAAAACAAAAACGACCAGCACGAAGCCTAGAATAGCGGTCTGTTTCCACTCACTACTAGAAACATTGAAATCCATAAATAGTCAAAGATACTTTATCATTAGAAGATGCCACTATTTTTAAACCTGTACGTTAAGGTCATCAAGATAAATGCAATGTATCAAAACTGTTATAGTAAATGGACAAAGATGAAAAATGTCACAAATAGGTCTTTTAACCCTTTGCTACAGTGTGTTTAATCCAAATGTCTCCAAAAGAGTTCTGTGTCCAAGATATAAAGACAGACATCTTGACGAAATCAAACGATGATGTAGTCCGATTGTACTTCATTGATATCAAAGCATCACTGCTGATTCGACGAAGACAGCGGTCCATGTCACGTGACAACTTCAAAATGCTCAGCTTCTTTTTCTGCATCCTCATTCGTTTTACAAGTTTTTTCCCTGCCGAAAGAAAAATCAGAATCGATCATGACTATACTGTTACACACAAAACTACTAAGTTAAAACGATTTTAATTTGATAATGCGAAAAATATAGATCAGGTTAGCTCTCATAGAAAAACCTGTTATGTATTTTTCTTACGGGAAATTGATCAAAACAAATACAAAATAGATGTATTTGTGTCTTTACAAAATAGAACAATTGTCTCAGTCTGTCACCATTCTGTTGAAAGTCTTTTCTGAGGGGTTTTGAGATGCTCTTCTAAACATAAAATACAGCTTACAAGTGACTCATAGGATATCAAAAGATTTTTTTGAATGCCCCAAAGTAAATGAAGATAACCGAACAGCAGGTTTACTCATATAATCATTACTATTTTAGTGTCAAGTCATAATTATGAAGCGAGAATGACAAGCCGGGAAGCAAAGAGATACAAGAGGTAGAACAAAGATTTCGAAGGCTGTCTTGAGAAAAGCTTTTGGGCCCTGAATTTTTCTGAAAGGAAACACACCTTCGTTTCCTGATGATGAAAAGGATGCCCACTACTGATACGACAGACAGGACACAAATGACTGGCAAGACCACTGCAACCACAGGCACTGACGGGCCTAGGATACAGAAATTAAAGCAGGTCTTAAATAACTCACTCTGCCTAGCAGCATGCTGATAGTAATGGTGCCATACACATTCTTTTTTGTTATTTAATGTTTTATTAAAAAAACATTCTAAAGCAACTTAAAATGATGTCAAATAATTTTTTCTGATAAAATAAATCATATGGTATTAAAGGGTTTTGTTACTCATCAACCTTTGTGTTCATAGTAAAAAGAAAATGTGCAGAATATAGTGAGTGACATATACAAAAGCAAAAAAAAAATTTCAGAATCTCAAAAACATATTAAAATTAGTCACAGACGAAACAATACCTCAATTACATTAGCTTCGCATGACTAAACATTTAAACACAATCTCTCGCACGTCTGTACAGTTTTCTTACCTTCTGTTTCTGATTCTTCAGATACCATGCACCCTTTGACTTGCAACTGTGGCAAAGACGAGTCCGGGTGACAGATATATTCACCAGCTGGATAGCCGGTAACATCCAGCTTCACATGGAATATGTCTTGGCTGTCACCAGGCACGTGACGACACGCCGCGGATGAGCTTTCACACTCTGACTTAGTGAAATGGGCTACAACAGCTGAAAGCAAATAAATCACACAAAATCAAAATTATTTGAGTACATTTATATTTATTATTAGTGCAGAAGAAAATTTAGCAACTGAAAATATGCAAGCTGAAGATGGTCGACAAATGAATCCAACTGTTGCATAATCTGCTACTAAAGCTTTAGAATCTTACTTGTGTTCTGTGTGATACTAAAGCTGTCCACGTTGAAAGAAAATCTGCAGTTCAAATTCACTAGAGGACCACCCATAGTTGTGTCCGCCTCACAAGCTGCTGTTTGCTCTTGACCTGAAACAAGTCTAATTACTCTGAGACCCCATAATGCACAGTGGAGGAAATTTATATAATGCACAAACACATATGCACATGCATGAAGGCAGAGATATTGATAGACACATATGTGAAAACTTAAATATATTTCATCGGTGCCAGCTTGTCAGTTTGTCTGATTTACATGCCGACTGTATTGCATTTCTAAATTCCCTCTCTTAATGCATCAGTTTTATTTTTATTAAGCAGCATTTAATGCCTCTATTTATACCTTGAATTTTAGAAAAACGACAGGATGAAATAACTGCAGGCCTGTAGCCGTTAGTGTTACACCTGTAGCTTCCAGTTTTGTTGACAAATCTTGTGGGGACATCAATGACAGCTTTGTCTGACACAGGCTGCTGACACTCAAAGCCCTCCTGTCTGATACAGTGGAGCTGCTCGCTGATCCATACACAGTCCACCACCTTCTCTGTGTATTTTACAACAATTCATTAGTAAGGTATTAATTTTTATAAAGATGCATGATACGTTTTTAACCTTCGTAATGTTAGCATTATAAAAAGGAAAATAATAACTTTTGCGAAACTTTAAGTAGAAATATGAAACAAACAAAAAGATTTGTTTTGTTTTGAGTATTAAAGACCATATCATCAGTAATATGACTAAAATTTCATAATAAACAAGCAGTCATTTATGAACTTTAAGTTAAATAAAAACAGCCTTTGGTTTTTTGTGTTTATATTTAAAAATACCTCTTTTAACTTTTACTTCGTAACAATTCCCAAACAGTTAGCGGGGAAAACCGAGGAAGTAAAATCTACTCAGATGCGAAAGTAAACGGGGAGAAGGGATCATCGACCAAGCTATTAAAAATTCAGTTAGCTACCTTCTCCTCCAGTGTCGGGATAAAAATATACAGAAAAGTCTTTTCTAGTGGAGTTGATATTTTCTGGGAATTTGCATTTTAAGTGGTTCCCATCTGTTGCCGTGCACTCAGTGTCTTTGTCCCCTGTGAGAAGTATAATAAAACATTGAAAAATAACAATTGTTGATGAGGGTGTCATCTATATGATCATCGTGTCTAAGATTATCACAACTTATACTAAAGATAAATGCACATTGCTCACCAACCTTGAGCCAGTAAAGGAAGCAGTAACATCAAGCAGAGGACTTCAAACATCATGAACAGTTCGGCCGTGACTCAGGTTACCTCCCGCGGTAAGAAAATTCTGAAATCCAAAGTAGCATGAAATTAAATTATTTAATAAACAGCTAGTAATGACAGTTGTTCTATTCAAGTGTATATGTCGCCTATCTGTACAACTACGTCTAACTAAGTGAAAACGTTGGTTAAATTAGATAACAGTAGAAGATCAAGCTGTAACTCCAAGTAAAGGCACAGTAATGCATGCTAATGATCAAATCTTATGTTTTTTTAGTATAAGGCATCCAGAGCAACACAGAAAATCACGATGGCAACTAGAAAAGGCTGTTTCACTTCTTAAAACTAAGTCCGACGCAACCTTGTTAGTCCCCTGGCGCAATGCTTCTCTGAGGTTTGCGGCACTACAACTAATACTTTCCCCCGCCTAGGCTGCGTTCGTGTCAAAAGACTACACATTTGGGCCTGAGCCACTTCTTTATTCAAAAATATATGACTACGTGCCACTTGCCACGTGTCGCTTGCTGCAGGTGTGGCCGGGGTGCGAGGGGGACGTAGTGGTGCCCGGTGGTTAGCGTCAGCAGTTATTTTTTTCCGTGGGGGGGGGGGGGAGGGCCGGCGCGTTGCTCATCCTTCAGCAGAGACCTTTTAGTGGGTAACAGACCGGCTTTATGGTGCGGCATAATTAGGGGAGCTGGCAGATTGGGTGGGTGTACACCTGACAGGATCAACAATTGCTTGTCTTGCCGAGAAATAAGGATGCAGAATCTAGAAGTGTGGAAACGGTGGAAGTTTTGTATTTCCTTTTTTTCGTACGTTAGACCGTGAGTATATATTATAGGGATTCGGAATTAGACGAGGGAAGAGCTTTGGTAGGGAGAGAAATGTACTTAGGATTATGCTTGGTGCATAAGACAGATCCTAGCAGATCCTTTTTTTGTTGACCTTTAAGCCAGTCTTCTCTTCTTCCTCTGCTAGCTTACTCAGTTTGGTTTGTGCGTGTTGTTGCCAATGAGATAGAAGACTAAGGTCATCTTCAAAGTCCGGGTTCTGTAGCTGTTTGGTGAAAGTCCACTGGGGACCGGTGTTGTTGTCTTTGGTTGTCTTGCGCATCATCCAGTCTATGAACATCAGGAAAATTATTGGTAATAATATGCAACCCTGTCGTACACCGGTCTTCATTACAAAAGGTTTAGTGAGTCGAGCAGCTGGGTATCTAGGGTATCTCCTGTCGCCTTTTTTTACCGGCTGGTGGTGGTTTTTGTACCTATTTTTGTCCTGGTCAGTATACTCCAAAAGTCACCATATCGACATAGACAAATAAAGAGATCTAATGGGTCAAAAGAAATTTAAACATACTAGATCGTTTTGGTCGTTCATCTCTCATATTTAGGCAGTGAAATCTGTGAACGTGCACAGTACCCGTTCACAACAGCTTATTCAATTGTTCTGCAGCAAAGAAGAAAGAAACAATTAAAAATAGAATATTTGGAGAGTCACATATCTTGGCTCCTTATGTGACAACCTGTCTTGTTTCGATAGGGTTTTACTTAATGCCAGCTGTCTAGACATTCTGACTAGAGGTGATCTGTGATCAACCGCTCCATGTTAGCTGTTAAGACAATCGCACTCCCTAATTCTGGGCTTATCACAATCCCGTTTTCGAGAAACTGTCAACCCTCTACAACAAGGTGAAGGACAAAGGCTTTGTTATTAAGTTGGCTTGCTGACAGATTCGTGCAGATAAAATGTGTCGACAGCAGACGTGTCGATCTCAGGACGGTGTACCCTACACACTGGCCGACGCTTTCGGAAATTCCCGTAGTCATAGAACTTTCCCCTAAAAACAACAAACTTTTCTTTGCATTTGCTTTGATTTAAAGAAGCTACAAGAACCAAACATTTCAGACGTTTTCAAGGTTAAAATTGAAGGAAAATTCTCCTTGCTAAGCCTGGTGAACTGTGATGCAGACACCCTCGCTGGGAACATCAAAGACCTGCTACTGTCTCTTTTTTCTCCCTCTCTCTTTCACTTCTCTCACACTTACGAATGCGCGTTTCAGTCGCATGCTACCGTGTGGCACAAAAGACGAACAAAAGTCAACACAAGTTAGCTGACATGTCAAAACAGGTCTGTTCAGTGTCCTGACTTGCATTACACCACTTGCTGGAGTTTTTAATTATGTCAGTCCTTTCTTCCCAATGGAGTACCTGTGTACCAAGGCTTAGCGACACTGTATTTTTCACGTCTGCTGACTAGAAACGACCTTAGGTAACATTCACCTTACAAATTCTTACTCGTCACTTGGAGGAAGAGACTCACCACCTGATTCTAAATTTGTCTGCTAGAAAAGCAGTTAGTGTTATTGCTCGTATTCTCTGAGGGTTAACACACTGCGTGCGTGTGAGTGCAAGACTGTACTTGTCAAGCACCTTACTCTTAAGGGTCGACACAATAGACAACCCCCTCAATACTGCTTTCCTTGTTTCTTATATTATTGCATATTCCCACACATAAAAACACCTCTTGATGTGTGTTAACAATTTTTTATAAATAGAAATAGTTTTGAAGTTTAGGATAATCAAGCCCTTCAAATAAAAGTGAATTAACTAAATCATTTCTAATTTTCTTTACATTTTTTGTCATATATTCTGATCTGTGTAATTTTTAAGTTATTTTTTGGTTAGTATTGTTCACCATGTATTTCTAAATACTGCATGGCTTGCTAATACTTCTATTTCTGTCTCTGCCCTCCACATAAACAACCTTCACAGCCAGGTCACGTTACACCACACAGTTTGTGAGTCTACGTCTTTGGGAAAACCCTTTAGTTGTCGCTAAGCAACGCACTTCAGGCAATCAGCTCGGGTTGTACAGTGGCAGATTACTTGACAAGACGAAGCCGACAGGCCATGTTACTACTCTTTTGTACAAATACAGAAGTAAGACCTACAACATTGGAAACACTACAGTCGACATATGGAAACCAGCAATGAGGTCGGTACAGATGTTGATAGTCTGCCTAAGCCATTACTATTTCAAGTCTCTTTAAAGCGGCGTAAAATAGGATAATGCCTGTTCGTTACCTTATATATTATTGTCCTCTTTTGCAATGTCGGTATTCTACTATATGTATTAGCAGTTTAATTGTCAGCATAAACTCACCATCACTGCTGGATTGCTACTCTTGGCTGTATGATTTTATTTGTCTATACTGATCAGTCATGGATTATGTAAGTGTTATTACAAAATCTCTCTGTCTTTCCATTTTTATCTCATTTTCTTAGTGTCTTTTCAATAAGGTCTACGCAAGGAAATTAACCCTCATATCTGCGTGTTCTTTCTTTCTATCTCTCTGTATGTATTTATGTGTGTGTTTCTTCGTGCTGGTGTGCTACCGTCGTTGCTTCAGTCCTAAACATTTGTTATCATCAAATTGACTAATATGGTGTAAATTCGACTTATGTCTGTTTGATTAATTATTGATCGATTGATTGATTTTTATTAACTATGAAGTACATTCTAAAACATGCTGAGATTTACTTTTTTGTATCATTGTGTAGGAGGACCGGTGCGTCCAAGGTTGTTTTTACGGCAGAGCTGACAAACGTAGAAAAAATTCCAGGCCCATATACTTCTATGAAGTTCCCATCGAAGGAGCAGATATTATAGATATCACAGGTATTATCATATAAGATTATTTTGTATGTTAAAGATTTCATTTCATTTCTTTTAACTCTCCCCGCAAAACAAAATTTGGAATAACATGAAATATGTTGAATTGCATAGTAAGGTGATAATGCTGTTTGTTAATTGTATTAATACTAGGAAAGAAATAAAATTGAAGTAATAAACATATAAAGGAATTGACAAAAAGAGGTACCACAAATTATGAAAGAAGCACTCATGTAACTACTTAATCAATCACAAGAAAAATGTTTTGATGTTTCTAAATGTAATTCTCGCGTCTTAAGGACTTAACCAAAAAAAAGTATTCAAGAATTGCCGTGACGTATTTTAAAATAAACCCTGTATGTTTCATTCTTAGATGTCGAGAAATCGTCAGGTGCTACTCTGCTCAGGAGCACATCGTCTAAGCCAGGGGTGACAACTTTCGTGATCCGAGGCACAAGTGAGCAAATTCAACAAGCTTGCAGTCTGCTCGAGACTTCTACTGGAGAAAAGGTTGGCTACAATACTTCTCCTCCTCCTCCTCCTCAATCTTCATTTGTCCTACCCTTTATTTGTCCTACCCTTTATTTTCTTCCTGACTTTCTCTCTGTTTCTAATTCTTAAAGTTTTTCCTTCTTGCTAATTTTCTAAGGGTTTATTTATTTGTTATTTTACCTGCTCAATACCTGTCGGCTTGTTATCTTAATATATCTCTCTCCTCTCTTTTTCTCACTACCTCTCTCGCTCACTTTTTTCTCACTTGTTTCGATTTTTGTATGATGTGTCTGTCACTGGTATATGTGTACTTACGAAATATCTCAACGCTAGTAATATAACAAATCACGAATAAATGAATGTGGTATAAAGTAGGATTGATTATTGAAGAAATATTTAAGAAGCATTACATTACTAAATAATGCCATAAATTGTATTTAGAATGAAAAGAATTCCGAAGAGTGTTCCCAATCAAGAGAGAAGAAAAAGAGACGAAAGTCAAATGCAATTACAAAATACTTCTTTAATGCACCAGACGTATTATATAACTGCATATCTTTCAAAGGTAAGATTACTGGATTAATTTGCATATAGCGATTTACTGAAACACGAAAAATACTCTTTCGGATAAAATAACAAGTTTAACTTATTTATTAATTTACTTCCAAATGTAATTCTGCAAAGACTAAATTTACGAGTAGCAGCAAGGTGTCTTGATCTTTTTAATCTTGTAAATTTATGAGGTGCTATGTTCAGAATCCATACAATCGTCAGGAGCCAAACTGCTCACGAAGTCATCTGCTCGTGGAAAGACATCTTTCGTAATCAAAGGAACTCGTGGTCAAATACATGATGCTCTTCGAATTATCACTACTTTGACTGGGGAGAAGGTTCAGTGTATACATGTTTTTATACCGCGTTGTCTATTAACCTATGCATCTGAATATTCCAAAGAAAAATGAAATATGAAATAAAACGACAGAGAATCAAAGTGTTACAGATAATAAAATGCAACTGTAAATATGTGTATCATATTCATTTTATGACGAGGCTACAAGTACTTTTAAAAAATCCCTTATATTTCACATTTAAAGACATTTTGAAACAAAGTCTTGTAAAGATACAAGAAGAATATGGATAATAAAGCTACTAATTATAAATGATCCTGAAGGAAGAACAGCTGTGTTAGTAGTTCTTCTAATTACAACAGACAAAAGTTTATTTTTGTTATAAACGTTAGGTTTCGCTAGAATTTGAATATATGTAAATTAGTATTTGTTTCAGAAAAAGTATCTTAAAGAAGCGCAGGATGGCTGGCTTGACTGGGTTAAAGAGGCTTTCCCTGATCTTGAACATCGATGTTATTTCTTCCCCCCTGTCTTTATAAGGCGAGTGCCGATCACAATGACAACTGTCGCAGATCAAAGTGTTGTCATGCTTGTAAAAGAAGGCGCACAGACCAGCGATAAGAATTCTAGCACTCCCTCAGTACAGACGAGCGACATGGTTGACGATGACGCCTTACAACAAGTTATACTTAATCTTAAGACTCTGTCGAAGGAACTGTTGAAGAACGAAGTATTTATGTGTTTGAGTCAGTTTCCGTTCGGTTCGTATCTGGGAGAACCAAACTACGCTCCGGCAGTTGCCCATCTTCCATCACCAACCAACCTGCCCTCAGAGTTGCCCTGGAACTGGCGGCAAGGTGACTTTGATGTGCTCCTCATTCACAGACAATACGGCTTTGTTGCATTTGAAGTAAAAGCTGTTACAGGCAACAGCGAAACATCAGTAGAAAAAAGAATTGAGCAGACGACAAAAAAACTGAAGGAAGCTGTGAAGCAGTTGAACAAAGCGGAAGCCATGTTGACACACCTGACTTCAGACATCGTTCCCAACGTACGAATCACTAAGACAATAGCTTGTCCTAACCTCACATCACAGGAATTAAACGACTTTATTTCTAACGATGAGCAGTTGGAACAGGTTAGGAAAAGTTTTTAGTTTTTGTATCTCTTCAAAAGACACTTTTGTTGTTCAAACTTTCCCCCCCTCCCCCCACTTACTTTTGACAGGTTTTTTTTTCAAATTTTTTGTAATGGATTGCGTTTTTAAATTTGGCCATATGTCCGTATTTAAAGTGATGGCTATCACAGTTAATTTTTTTCAGCAACTTATTGCTGTTATAATTAATGCTCTGTATTGAATTAATTTTGAGGAGACTATATTTTCCAATGAAAATTATAAATTAAACTGAAGATTCTGTTTCCTGATATTGTATATTAAACTGTAGTTTACCCAACCGTCCGAAAATAACACTCAACGTTTCTTTTACGAAGTAATTATGAAATATTAAAATGATTGGTTTTATCTTAGGATCTCTTCGAGTGTTTCAAAGTAAAAAATGCCGCAGATGTTGTCCGCTTGATCCTCTGTTCTGATCACCTGTGTTTACCTGAAACTGTACCACCTGAAAGAGATAGAAAGATACTGGCATTGAAGGTTTGGTGGAAAGATCAGGTGTGCGTGCCTGGAAAAAACTCACAGTTTAGCTTTGACTTGTACAGGAGCATAATAGCAAGGTAAGAATTACCAGTTACATTTACTGGTATCTATTGACTACTACTACTTCTACTACTACTACTAATAATAATAATAATAAAACAATTAACGTATAAAGTCCTTTATATTTGTCCTATTGGCAGGCTCATGGCACTTACAGAAAAAAGACAGACATACACTGACGTACGCACCAAACACAGAATGCAATATGAGGGGAAAGATACGTAGCCAAAAGGTGCTTTCAGCAGGCACAATTTATTTGAAAAGATATGATGTAGGCTGCAAAGACTCCTTTCCACACCAGAGGATTAGTCATAGAAATGTTCTAATAGGTCAAAGTCTTTTGACTGCTTATTGCGTCCCCTGCATCATGCCTATTTGAAAAACCAAAATGAGTTCCTAGTCCTTCTGAAGATGATGCAGTGGCAAGACGTTCAACTGTCATCCTTCACGAAGCGCAAAAAAGAATGCATTAGGTTTGTTGAAACACTGCATAAAATGATACAATGGAAAATAGATGTCTACTTCATGTATACAGCAGCTAAATATATTTTCACATATCCCATGTCGCACCTAAGATTAAAAAGTCAGTGAAATACATAATGTTAAATATTTATTTAAAATGTATATTTAAATATCTTAGTTTATTATGTAATAGAATAAGATTTCCGACTCACTTCTTGAACGACAGACTTAATGATTTCAGATATCACTCACGTTTCTTGTCAATGCAGCTTCTTCACTATTAATCTAAAACCTATCAGTCTCATAGTTTACTAAAACAACTGGTCAAGTTTCCAAACCCTTTCTCCATCAGCAATCTACTTTAATCGTTTCAGTGAGAATGTCGTGAACATTATTTAACTGAGACTATTTTGCTGCGAAAGGTAAATGACTTTCGGCTTACGTTACAGATCGCATGTCCTTATTTATCTTCAATGCTCCGTCTGTCGGAGAAGTTTGATTCAGTCGACTATAATAGCCTTCTCCATTACCTACTTATTACTTTTGGTCTCTCTGGCACTGTTTTGAATAGTCAAAAAGGAGTTTGTAGTAATTTAGGCTGTAACATGCTATTGATATTTTAACTTGCAGGTTCTGTGGTCCAGCCTCTACTGTGACAGTGCCCTGCACAAGTGAACCTCGTGTCTGCATCAAAACAATAAGCCAGGCAGTTGCTCACGTGGGAGACTGTTATACTGCTTACATGACACTTTTTCCTGAACACATTGCTTTGCTGACCAGAGAGCCCCCTAGGGTTTTCATTGCTGGTCCTCCTGGTTCAGGTAAAACAACTGTGCTGCTTCTGGTGGCCATTAAATGGCTACAACACGGCAGCAACGTCTACGTCTTGAGTACGTGGGACCGTAGTCTCGCAGCATCGTTCCGACTTTGCTACCTGCTACGGATGGCACTTAAAACACAACAAATAGACGAGGACACGGCAGGGCGGGTTATATTCCTAAATAAGAACTTAAGAAACAAGAATGATGTGGAGGCAGTTTTAAAGGAGCTCACACGGGTGGCGACACATGGACCGTTGTATGTTATCGCTGACGAAGTGGGGCCTGACTTTCAGTAAGTATTTTTTTAGTTGCACACGCACGCGCGCATACACACACGCTCTTTAACACAAGCGATTAGATTACCCCCCCCCCACACACACACACACACACTCACACACTAACAATTTTTCTCAATATTGATATACTTAATATCTTATGACATATGATGATTGATGATGATGATGTAAAAAATAACTCGCGATCATAGGGAGAACAGAAAACTTAAAGAGGAATCGGGTATCGTACTAAGGCTATCTTAATTTGTAGACGAAGACGAATAAGAAAACAGCCAATGGGTGAAAAAAGGAGAGAGGGATGATAAAGGAAGACTATTTCAAACACACACTAGAGCATATCAATAGTTTTATTATAATTTCGAGAACGTGTTATGTTCTGCTTCTCTTCTGGTTTTCAAGACAAATGTAAATATTTACACATACTAGTGCGTGTTCATGGAAAGGTAACCCTTTCATAAAAATACACATAAAAAACAATGACTTATGCATATGTCCCTGTCCCTCCTCGACAGGTCGCAGTATTACATTTTCCCAGATTTCTGCTGCAATCTCCTTAGACAAATTCAAAATAGAAATGATGATCTCCATTTCTGGGCTGCAAGTGGCCAAGACAATGTAGCACCAGACGATCTTCTCGACTGGGACACAGAAGGGTGGGAACTGAACTATTTCACCAGACCACTCCGCTCACCCCCATCGGTGACCCGTGAAGTCAAACTGGCGGTGGAGATCAGAAATGGTACAGTTCCTGAGTACAGCGAGCGGAATGTTCCTGATCACTCGGATGGTCCACCCGTTAAGTGGGTCTATCATCAACCTCAGGAGCATGGGTGTCTAAGAGTTGAAGACTGTGTTGTTTGCGGGAATATAGTCGCTATATTCCTGTGCACAGAGCTCCGACTGAGTGTGTATGCTTCTGGTAAGTATTACTATTATTGTCAGTAGTAATACCTGTTGTAGTATCCGCTGTTCTTTCTATTATGTTTAGCTTACACGGAAAAATAGTGAACCAACTACAATATGCAGTACATTTTCTCATAGGACATCTATAAAATGTAAGAGCTCCATGGTCTATTAATTGTTAGGACCGTGAGAATTGATTGCATCTTGTCTAAATTCAGATCATGTAAAAGAGAAGCCTGTCCTTCCACTGATTCTACAATCTGAGATAAACCTTGGTGGCCATTTCGACTGAAAAATTGTTGGTGTCAATGAGGGTTTTCTTCAGCTGTAGGCCAAAAGGGAAACGTTTTAGTATTAGGCAAGCACAATTGGAGATATGATAAATGATATAAAATGTACTTAAACTTGCTTCATTAAACTTTTTTAGTGTTTTCCTAATGTTTAATATAAAAACATACTAGCTGCAGTTCATTCATTTTCTGTGTGAACAACGAAATTTCTTAAAATATGTAATAGATTATATTTTATGTAATGTTCCTTGATTCAGCATCAGTCAACACCGATGTTCCTACTGCTAACAACAGACCCATCCTTGATTCAGCACCAGTCAACACCGATGTTCCTACTGCCAACAACAGACCCATCCTTGATTCAGCACCAGTCAACACCGATGTTCCTACTGCCACCAACAGACCCAGCCTGAAGTACAAAGACGTAATGATTCTGTCTTGGGTTAAACTTCGAGAGGACACCCCTCTGTTGAAGGCGTTGTCAGACGCTGAAGTCCCTGTACGTGTGATGAGGGATGAGGACATCGAGGACGTGGCTACAGCCCGCAGTGACGTGGTGTGGGCGGCACAACAACAACTAGTCTGCGGTTTAATGAGAAAAGTCGTTGTTGTTCTGAACAACTACGACGACAGTAAAGGCAAATATGTCTTCACACGACTACGCGCCATGTCCAGGTGTTCTTCACAGCTCGTGGTCGTCTGCCCTCCTTCTGACTACGAACCGGAATAAATTAACTTGTATAGGACAAATATGAAACAATTTTTCCTGCTACTTTACGTTATCAGAAAGTCGATGGACACATTTTAAAACTGATAAACTCTTACAAAACATACCGATTAACAACAATTGCTATATTTTTTATTTATACATAAAACCGCTTTAAACGTATGGTGGTTGCAGTGTCCGTGTTGCAAGGTGTTTCAGCAGTGATGTTTTGATAACAATCTTGTTACACGAACATCTCAACACAACACGTTTCAAATGAATACAAAACTAAGGATTTTACTGCTAGCAGCAGCTCCACCCCTAGCTAACCTGCAATACAACTTTTTCTGGGTTGAACTTTCTAAGGTTAACTTCAGCCTACAAAGGCCCTATAACAGTTTATGAGGGTTTTTTTTAACTGGACACCAAGGATATGGCTGCAGCCTATTGTGATGTCACATGGCTGTCTGACACCAAGCAGCTTGCAACCCAAAAAGAAAATTCATCGATGTACTAAATAAGTACTACAACATTTAAATCGGGTACGTCTCCATTGGACTACAGTCCAGGTCTAGGTGCATATCATAGCTGGTTGTCGTATATTCTCCGCCCGGATGTCAACCAACCCAATCTAAAATATAACCAATCATGCTCTGAGCCATGGGGACATCGCTCTAAATATAACACTGAAGAATACATAAACATTATCCTTTTAATTTTGAATTCTTTAAATTCTTTAATTCCAGGGAAGCAACATAGTGGCTGACACATATACTCTCAATGTGTAAATAATAATTAGAATGATTATAGTAGAGTATTTTTGTGTCCGGGATGTTAGCTGTTGTAGCAGTAGTGTTGCGTTAACGAATAAATCAACACCTAAAGTTAGTTTTTCATAGCATCTGAAGCATGTTAAAAAATTAACAGTACATACGTAATAAAAATATTATATATACATGTATATATGTCATGTATTTGATGTAGCAATGTTTAGAGCTAAAGTGCTTCCTCATCTATAATGTTATTATAATTACTGTTACTGTACTTTTTTTGAGACTTGTATGAGTTGAAGGAATTTGAATAAACGTAAATTTAAAACTAACTTCAATGTATATGTATACCTGAAATGTATGCCTTAGTTTGACAATTACTTTGAAGTATTCATTATGCTTGGTACTAATGTTTATTTTTATTCGTTTCTATTTTTGATAGCTAGAAAGTAGCAAAGATTCATTAAATGGGCATGTCAGTCTATAAAAAGCAAAATAAACTTGAAAAAAAACTCAAAACAAAAAGCAAGAGAGAGAATGAATGAAGCAGAAACGAAGAGAAAGGAAAGAAAAGAAACTATGAATTTAAGAAAACACAAACAAAACAACGAAAGAAAGGAAAAAAAGCTGACAATGAAAAGAAAGCAACAGTATACCCCTCAAAACATCATAACGCTTAAACTGCAAGAATTTCCATGCTACTCGTTTGAGACGAGACCATTACGTTTCAGGGTTTTTACAGAATAAGATTTATCCAAACACTATAGTAATACCCCAAGTCTGGAACAGCGATGACTATTGCTTAAAAATGCATCAAGGTAACGAGGCCAGGAGTTTGGTAGTGTTTATTAGTGATCATCAAGCTTACAACATATAGAAGTGTTCCGTTCGTTCAAGTTCCTTTTTTTTTGAGTTAGCTTCTAGGGGTAGCTGTGATAACGTCTATTGTCGACGAAAGTTATGGCTCTTGCTACTACCCTCCCGATAAGTCTGCTTGACCTCTCACCTCCAGCCCCGCATTTACAGATCATTTCCTATGGGGACGACTAAACAGTTATCCAATGCCGCAGTAAAATGTGATGATAAGCATGTGCAGGACTTGCAGCAAGGTTATGTAAAAGACACAAACGTGCTTTACTTGACCTTTCACCCTTCTCTAACCCATTTTTCAAGAAATGAATATGAGCTCTGTACGGACTTGTCCAATAAAACAAAACAGGAAGATAGATTTTTCATTCGGTATCCCTGTTTAACTGACTTGTAAGACTATTATAGCCTGTTCGTTTATTTGTCAGTCAGTAATCTCGCCTAGTAATTTTCTCTCATTTCATTCTCTCAAATTTACTGACATTTATATATACTATGATGGTCAAATGGTGGACAAATATCAAGCGGTTGTTCAAATTAAATTTCCTTTTTTAACAATCTAGCATAATAAAAAATAACATAAGCAAAATAAAATCAATGAATTTAAAGCTGTAATCAAAAAGTAATTTAGTTTTAGCAGTGGAAAGCTGGATTTGGTTGTAAAAACTCAAGTATAAATTTATTTATATAAGCATAAGTGCTTATGTTCCCCTTTTCATCCATGGCTTAAAATTCTTTGACCAGAAAAGTTCCACGCATATCTTCAACAGACCTGAGAGATCTTGCACATTGTACTTGTTGTACACTAAGCCACATCTCTACTACAAAATTGTCTTTGAAGGTGTTTTGGCACAGCTGTGCTTCTGGAGAGTTCCCGCGACTCTTGTGTTTCAACAAGGGCACGGGTACAAGTCACTTCAAGGAAAAGAGTTGTAAGAAGGGAATGAAAAAAAAAACAGACTGAACAAAGTGAGGCATCGATTTATGTGCCTTTAATTATTTGCTTTTAAATTGCTTAACCCAGTGAGAAAAGTTTAGTTTTCTTCGGTTAAAAAAATTTAGGTTCGTGAGGTACAGGTCTAGGCGTTGTTGCCATACAGAATCAAAGATGTTTCGTGTCTCATGGTCAGAGATTTATGCGGACACACTGCTTTTATTAATCACTTTTTTATGTGAACAAATAAATTAAGTCTTGACCGGCGGTATTTGAGATAAGCCTACAGACGTGTTTAAGTGCACTTGTTCCCCGTTTGTAGTTATGTAAGTTAGGATTTGCGAAGCAGAGAAGGAATGCGAAACAAGAACTCAGACAAGGAATGAAATAATGTGTTAGTGCATGTATTTAGTTAACGAGGGAACACAGAATAGTGTGTGTATTAGAGCATCATACGATTTAAATCATTAAATTCCTTGACCTATGTTGTCGTAATGGACAAAAACGTGGAAAGACAAAAACATCAGTGTTAAAATTATTAGAATCAGTTATTTAAAAAAATGTTTTGACTAAATGCTGTGTGGTTTGGCATTGAATGTACATCGATCATAAATTGACAATCGTCATTGATACTGAGAGCTTTCTGGTCGATGTGAACCAGAGCTGATTGCTCCAATGCCAAGCAGTGCAAAGGTTTGTAAATTTATGGTACGGGTCACCCCGACATTTGTTTCTGCTTTTTGAGTTTCACTATAGCAGCTCTTACTTCTGCCCAGCTCTTTCCACACAACGAGTGAAGCCACCCGGAAGTCTAGTCACAAACTGATAACGGTCTTTTTTTATTTGGAACATAGTGCTTAGGAATCGGTTGCCACAAACTCGATCGACACAACTGAGAAGGACACAAGGTAACACGAGTAAAAGACTGTTACTTTTTCTGTCATATGGTCGACACTTTCGGGACCAGTAGTTTGGTAAGTGCTGTAAGTTCATTATCAAAAATGAATAAGGCATAGTGCCAGCCAGTCTACATTTAAAGAATGCGTAGTGCATGTTCTATGATAATTATTGATAGTAATACACATACACATTGGTCTGTACTGTCGTTTTTGCCCGACGATATTTTGTTAGCATCAGGATTTTCTGTAAGCGGTTCCTACCTCAGCCTTTAATTTTCTATGATTTCCTACACGTTTTCTCATGGCTAGGTTTGTGGCAGGGTGAATAATTGTGACATTCACCTTAGCGAGATTCAAAATAGAAAGAAAACTAAAGAGTCTAGATACAAAATATCTTATTGAAAAAACAATAATAAAAGTAACACAAAATATATCAAGTATAAATGTATGACTTTGATCTTCTGAGCTGTAATCGATGTCTGTAATCATAAAGTGGTAATAGAAAGTTGTTACCACAAAATGACCACGTGTCTTCCAAAACTAACTTACCAAAATCAAAAGAAAAATCGGGTTATTATACGTGTGATTTCTATTTGTTTCAGCTGTCGCAATTCGGATATTCTGTTAAGCTATGATTTCTCATCCTATCTACTCCGAGAGATGGATAATGTAAGTCTTACGACTAAACCATAAGAGTTGTTCTTTGTCTTTTTGCCGTTTTTTATTCGTCCTATCGTCTCCTCTTACTTACTCCCTACTTTATTTTTCTTTTGATGCCCTTCTTTGTTACCTTGTTGTCAATGGTTCATTGCCTTATTTGGGAATGTTGTTTTTGTCTGTAAGCGGCAACTGTTTACAGGGCTGGCAGTTTGGCCCTGATTTATCTTTAGTCGCTGGCTTGGCACGAAGCAGCAATAGCTTTTTCTTTAGTCTTCTAATTTTCTTGCTGTCTTTGTCTTTCTTATCTTGTAAGTTTATTCCTTTTTTCTGCTTAGCTGTTGCTCGCTTGTTATCTAAACGTGTTCCCACTCTCTCTCTCTCCCTTCTCCTAAACGATGTTTTTCGTTTTTCATGTGGAATGTCCACAGTTTATCTCTTGATGGAATATCACAAAGGTCAGGGTATACACCTACGGTATAAAGTAAATTTGATTAATTGATGAAGTAATAGTTAGAGAGTAATGCAATACTAAATAATGAGTATTCTCTCTTCCATAAAGGATAATCAGGATGCCAAGTACTCCAAAGGATGTTCTCCAACCACACTAAACAAAACAAGACGGAAGTCAATTTCCATTAGAGAATATGTCTACGATGTGGAGGACGAATTATGCAGTTGCATATCTTTCAAGGGTAAAATAACAGAAAGTAGCATTTGTGTTTACCTTATTTCACTAATAATTCAAAATTATGGGAACAATACATTTCTTTAAATTTATACTTAACTATCAGAAACACTTTTGTGTACAGCTATTAACTATTTTAATATATTTTAACTCCAAAGTACCATTATGTTTGGCTCCAAATTCAAGAATATTAATGAGGTGTCTCTTTGATTTGTTTTATTCAGAAGTCTCAGAAATATCAGGTGCCAAAGTGCATATTAAATCATCTGTAAGGGGAAAGACAACTGTAGGAATTCGAGGAACTCGTGGGCAAATTCAAGCAGCTCTTCAAATAATCACCACTTCGACAGGGGAGAAGGTTTGTAGCAACTTGTCTATCCAGTAATATTTATGAGACAAAATTTGCATGTTAGTCTTTAGCACCTAGCAAACAAAATAAGAATTGGTCTCCTTCCACAGGAAAAAGAACTGGAAAAAGCACAAGCACATTGGCTTGACTGGGTTCAACAAGCGTTTCCAGATCTTGAACAACGCGCTTATTTCCTTCCTCCTGTTTACATCACTCGAGTGTCAATCTCCAAGAAAACTATTGCAGGTCAGAGTGTGGTCAGACTGAGAACAGAAGATGAACAGGGTAATAACATGAAGGAATCCGTGGCGACATCATCAGCTAGACCACTACATCCAAGTTCTAATATACCTTCTGTACAGAAGAGTGATGTGATATACGGTAAAGCCTTGCAGTGTGTACTTTACAGTTTAAGGAGGTTGTCTAAGGAACATAACGAAGTCTTCATGTGTCTGAGTCAGTTTCCTTTTGGTTCCTATCTTGGTGAACCGCGCTTCGCTCCAGCAGTCGCTCATCTTCCTGTATCCAGCAACCTGTCCTCAGCCTGGCAATGGAAGTGGAGGCAAGGGGACTTTGACATCCTCCTTATTCACAAGGACTACGGTTGTATTATATTAAAAATAAAAGCAGTAAGTGAAACACACGAAGAACAGCAAACTGAACGGGTGGCCAAGGTTTTGAAAGAAGCTACAGCACAGTTAGAGAAAGAAGAAGTTATGCTGTCACACCTGTTGTCAGACATCGCTTCTGATGTACGCATCACTACGACCATAGCCTGCCCAAACCTCACTGCTCAGCAGATAGAAAATGTCCTTTCAGCCAATCAGAAACTTAGACAGGTTAGAACATTTTTGTGAATATTGTTAAAAAATTTAACTTTCGTAGTCTTAACTGAAGGGAAGTTGCACCATGCAAAGCTGAATACATCTGTAAACATAAATACTTTTTTTCAAACAATATTATTATCTCTCTACGTCTCTGACTTATTTTCATCTTTTAAATTGAAAATTTCTGGGAAAGTTTGGTTCAGTGACAAAAATTAAATGAGAGATAGATTTTATTTATTATCAAATGCATGCACTATAAATTGAAAATTGGCATTAATAAATTGTTTATAAAGTGCGTCATTTCTAAATAGTTCTGTATACTTAGTTCAATATTTAGCAGCAGCTGTTGATTATTTTGTTTTCCTCTGTTAGGACCTGATGAAATTCAAATATCCCGCCGATGTTTCCGCTATGTTTCTTTGCTCCGATCAACTTTGTTCTCCTGAAATGCCAAAGCGTGTCAGAGACAGTAAGATAAAGGCATTTAAACAGTGGTGGGAGGACTCGATAAGTGTGTCAGGTCTTGACACACAATTAAACATCAATTTGTACAGGAGCCTAATAGCAAGGTAAAAACAGAAGAACAAATAATATGTCAAGCACCATTTTGATGGATCATTTCTATTTGGCAATATTTCACACACTGTTCTTCGTAAATGATGGTGACAATATGCTAATCGATTTAAGACTGATTTCGACACATAATGTTAATACATATTTAGTGGTTATTTCCTTTGTACATTTGTTACCTTTTCTCAGTAGACAAGGAAATTTAAAAGAAAGTCTCGATTCCGTTTTAGGACAATTAAAGAAAGCAATTGAAAACAGTTTTACAGTGTCAGTATGCTTGCTAAGCCAGACCTGTTTTATTTATCTTGACTAACTGCTGATATACTTTGCCTACTCAGGTTCTGTGGACCTGCCTCTACGGTGACAGTGTCATGTATAAATGAACCTCGTGTGTGTATCAAGACTCTTGACCAGGCAGTGGCCACCGTGGGGAAGTGCTATACTGCGCATGTCACACTATTCCCGGAGCAAATTGAGTTACTCACCAGAGCTCCTTCTAAGGTGTTTATTTCCGGTCCTCCGGGAACAGGAAAATCAACTGCTCTGCTCCAGATGGGTACACATTGGATGCAGGAAGGCAGACAGGTTTGCATCTTGAGCACCTGGGATCGCAGTCTTGCAGCAACATTTAGGCTGCGCCATCTTTTGGAGGAGATACGTAAACAAGATTGTACATCCTTGATCACGGAAGGATGTGTGATATTCATAAGGAAAAATTTTAGAAAAAAGCAGGAAGTCGATGAAACGTTGACTGAGCTAGTGGAGCTTGCTTGTCAGGGACCTTTGTCTGTCATTGCTGACGAAGTCGGGCCTGTCTTTGAGTAAGTTTAAAACTACATACATACATGCATTCATTTATCCATTACTACAAATACCCGTCCATACATATACAATAGGTATGTTGATTTATGAATAAATGTGTAGAATATAATTATTAAATGAAACTATTCGCAAACGACAATATTAAAATAACACAAATATTAGCATAATAAACACGTACATTTTCTTAAATAAACAGTCAAAACTGAAAAGTTCTGGATGTGCTTGTCTGTTGTCCATAGGTCAGAGAACTACATCTTTCCAGACTTCTGCGCAAATCTTCTAGACCGTTGTCGGTCTCGAGGTTGTGATCTCCATTTTTGGGCGTCAAGTTGCTATGATAATGTCGCTCCAGAAGATCTTTACGATGGAGGATCAGAGGGCTGGGAACTAGTTCACTTCACTAGGTCACTCCGCTCCCCGCCATCTGTTCTGCGAGAAATCAGATTGGCGGTAGAGATTACCAAAGACCGTACAGTCCGTGATTACACTGACCGAGGTTTGCCTGATCACTCAGACGGTCCACCAGTAAATTGGTTTCAACATCATGTGCCGCAGCATGGCTGTACAAGAGTTGAGGACTGTGTTGTTTGTGGTGGAGAGGTAGCACGATTCCTATGCAAAGAACTTCGAATAGGCCTGTCTACTTCTTGTGAGTAATTCATATTTTTTACACGTGAAAGACTACTTTTGTTGATAATAATAATAACAACAACGGCTAAGATAGATCGCACTTGCTGCGCAGACCAGTAATGATAAAACTTAACTAAACATAGTTTGCTACGTATCACAATGGACGCGCTTAATTCTCAAATAGTTTTATCTTTAAGACTACGGTCGTGCTGTCGAGGCTAAGACTTTGCTCAGGGTACTGTGGTGTTTAAGGCTTGTACCTTAGAAGCAGGTAGCAATTCACTCACAAGTTGAAAAATTGTTTCCTATTGAGCCAAGCAACATAAGAATGCACTTGTAGAACTTTAAATTTGAGTTAGAAAATATAAATTTTTCTATCATTCTTTAGCTCTATCTAATCCTCTTCGTGCATCAGGTTGCACATAAGGCCTCAACCAGAGTCAGCCACTAGGTGACCCCATGTCCAGCCCTTTCCATTCATCTCCATTTCCACTGTTCTTCTCCAAGTTTCCTTTGGGCGGCCTTGTTTTCTTCGGCCGTCTGGAGTCCATCTTAGGGCGACTCTGGAGAGGTCTGCTGTCTGCTGGTGGAGCACATGTCCAATCCATCCCCAACGCCTTCGTTGAACCTGCGTGGTGATGGTGATGGACTCGGTTTCAGGTCATTCTTTAGCTGCCGATGTAAATACTTCTCCCTTTGAATACTGTTTTTTTCATCTGTGTCGTTCAATAATGCAATATTTCCATGCATAGAAATTGATAGAATTCACTACTCAGGTTCTCCTTATGTACAAATGGTCCTTCCAAACTGTTAAGTCTGTTAAATAAGCTTTTTGTCCAACCAATAATTGGTTTTACATTTCTAGGCATGGGTTCTAATTCCAAACCACACGACACTGACGGATCTCTCGCTAGCAGCAAGTCAACACCAAGCCTACGATACAAAGATGTTCTAATCTTGTCGTGGACCCAGCTTCGTGAGGACGCCCCAGTACTGAGGGCGCTGTCATCATACAATGTTCCAGTGTGTGTGATGAAAGACTCGGACATCGAGAACGTTGCTACAGCGCACAGTGACGTGGTCTGGGCTGCCAGACATCATCTAATTTTTGGTTTAATGAGGAAAATTGTCGTCGTTCTTAATAACTACGACGACAGTAAAGGCAAATATATTTCTATCCGATTACGCGCCATGTCGAGGTGTTCATCACAGTTGGTGGTCGTGTGCCCTCCACCCGAATGTGAACCGGACTAATGTGATATGCTGAGGACATCAATTAAATTATGCCGACCATAACGGTGCATTTATACACATGGACTTCTGAAGACGATCACAGCATCGCTTTAAAGTCACTTCACTGTCTCTCAGCAAATACACAAGATTCGGCCAAGCTCGGTCAACCAGGGGGTGGGGAATGAAGACATGTTCCTTTCAGAATTCAAAGACCGTATAATATGTTCCTTTAAGCAAAACAGACACGCAAACACGGAGAAAGATACAAAATATGAATGGTTCTTATCATTTAAAGATCATTTACAGCCAGAAAAATACTTATCAATTATAAACAATAGGTGGAACAGTAGTGCCCTAGCTAGACTTAGAACAAGAACCTTAGGTCTTAATGCGAATAAAAGATGGTTTGAAGCTTCTATGGAATTACATTTAGGTTGTCCAGCTTGTGGAAAAACAACTACTATAGAAGATGAAGAGCATTTCCTGTTTAGCTGCCCATATTATAAGATCCTTCGGGTGAATAACCAATAAGATGCGACTAAAAGAACTCTTTAATAAAGAATTAATAAGTAGAACAGAGATTTGTTAATTAGTTGGTTTGTTGCAATAGAGTTGGAACATGTAAGATAAGTAGTGTGTGTGAGGGTATGCATGTGTAAAGTCTCAATGTCTGATGGCCAAAGACCTATTATATGGAGATGTACATGTGATTGTTGTAAAATATGCTGCATTGTGTTACCACTATGTTTATGTCCCCCCATGTCAAAATGACTATATGAGCCATTGACATTAAAAGATGTTATGTCATGTCATGTCATTTATTTTCATAGCTTTATTACAACTGGATATTATTATTCAATCGTCCCTGCATTTTAAATTGCAGTTTTTCAGATGCACCTGTGGGTGACAATAATTATATGAGGTTTAAAATATTACGCCACAAACTATCAATAAAGGTAATAAAAAATGAAAATGAGAAGACAAAACAAGTTGACTTCACATGCCTTCCTGGTATTATTCATTTGCGCCAGTTCTCCCAACCCCCACCCTAAGCCATCTGTAAGCCAGAAAGGAGGGGAACATTGACGACAATAGTGTTCAGTACTAGGACTTTGACCATGACCTCTGTAGATTGCTGCTGATTTTTCTAGATTGCAGCTTCTTAGTTCCCCCAGCTAAGCTGTGATGTGCACGTCTGTTAGGGTAACACTTAACTGCCAACTAGCCAAACTTAGCAGCCATGTTAGCAGCAAGTCCCTAAAATTGATTGTATTATGCTCTATCAACAACACTCAAATATTCTTGGAAGAAAAGCCTGGTGGGACTGATCTTGTTTGATGTTCCTGTTATTGTTTCTGTTTTACTTTAATTTAAACAAAAGAAGAAAAATCTGCCCACTTGTTTCTCTTGCTCTTTTGTTTCTTTCAACCTCTGTTGCTTTGATCGTCTGTAGTTTCAAGGCTGAAATATATTGGCTACTTTGTGCTACTCTTCTGCAAAAAAAATAGGATGAAAAAATTATTTTCAGCACACAATGAACAAAAGTGTGAACTGCTTTACTTCGTGTTCTTGCTCATATTCATATTATACCTGAGTTAGCTCCCTCAGACTGTGACCATGATTTTGATGTGTGGCTGTATGTTGCAATCTGTACAACAGTAAGAAGCCCATTTGTCCTAAGCAAGAACTATATGAAATAAAGGAAAATTAAAATCCCCAATGCATTTTAAAGAAATAATATGCACACTATAATAGTATACTTTTAAACAGCAGATAAACTGAACAAAAATATTACCAGGCTAATCAAGTAAACATCCACATGTGTATAGTATGCCAGTATAATATTAGTGCCACTTGATCCTAAAATGCGAACGATGATGTGCACACGTAACCACAGCACCAAATGGACAAGCCTGACGTGTAGCCTCACGTTTCAAAGTTTAAACACGTTTAGTAGGTTCACTCTTTGAGTCTTAGACTCTTATTTATATGTTACATATTAAGACAGCCTGTGAGCAGACGACACCGAAACGTCAAAACGATATAGTCAAATTAAAACAATGAGTTAGACAGTTTTCTTCGATCGACGTTTAAATGCCTTATAAACACAATCATATAACATTTCCAACTAAAATCGTCTTAATAATATAAACTTTTTTAAAGCCAAACTTCCGTTCCCAGCAACGCTAGCGTTAGCAAAATGGCGACTCTCGTGGAAATCAACCCGAAAGATAATTTTTTCATAAACACTGGAGATAGAATTTTCGAAAATATTGTTCCATTTTGTGGTTAGATTCAACAGTAGCATAGCATGTATTGCTGATGTCGCGAGAAGAGTGAATAAAATGGATAAAAAAAGCCACAGAGTGTAGTCAGATCACCAGTCCACTCCGCCCAGCGACCACGACGATGAGATGACAACTGTCTAGACAAGTTATGTTTAACGCCATTCCAGCAAGAGATATATCACGGTCAGACTAGTCAAAACTTTATCAAAACGAATGCCTAAACGTTAAAAATGTGTTTGCTACATGCCATAGCAACGTACGGGAGTATATTATGTGTTAAAATTGTGTACCCAAATTAAATTTAATTATCTTGAATACCAAACATTCAAAGCGACGAACAATTTATTTTTTGTAAATCGCAGGCTTGACATGTAGACTTTATGATCTCTTCAGTAATTCTGGTAATGTCACTTTGTTCAAATCCAAACCGCTGAAACGATTCGTCGTCCCTTTATAATTATTTCATTGCAGGATTTCTGCTTGTCAACACTTAGATTTCTTCTCTCAGGTGATACTGGTAACCCTGGACATTATTTTCAAAACTGTTTTAGCAAGGTAACCCTTTGAGCACAACATAAAAGTATAAATATTACAAAGACTGGCTAATAACTGAAGACTGTGAAGACGACAGTGGGTGAAGTCTGTATGATTATTATTATTGCTGCTGCTCTTGGGTAAAGATTAAACCAAGAAACCTCTACCATTATGGAATAGAGAAAGTTTGAACTTTGCAATAAAAGTAATGAAAATTGCCTTCCCCGTGCTATCCCAGCAGAGCCACAATCGTGGCCAATGATGCTCAAAGGTAAAGAACTTTTCCAAGCTATTTTAAAATGTTTATAGAAATATATCAGTCTTAAATGTAAGTACAGCACTTCTAAAGGTGTAGAAGCAATTTCTTAAACACACATCAACATTTTTCATTAACAAACTAATTTTGAGGCTTAGACATGCTGTGCAGATTCCAGAAGTTTTAATTTATTTAGCCAAAAACTTGCTTTATTTCAACTATTAGTCATAGTACAACAATACATTCGATGCATTGAACAAGAACATGACAATGTTATGGTCAACTACTGCATGCACACACACACATACACAAGGTTACTTAACACCATCAGCAAGAGAAGAATCCACAATCAATACATGGTGGATAGCCTTAGCAAAAACTTTGCTAACATTAGTTTTATTTAAGTCTATGTGTCACATTTTTAACTTAGATGTTCCTACAAAATCTGACTGAACAGGGGAAGTGAAGAAGGGAAGGAGGATCAGAATAATTGTCTTAGCAGAAGAGAATAAATAGCAACAATAAACCTATAATTTAAAACCATTAATAAATTTTTTTCAAAAATTAAGAGGATTACCTTTATCTTTTCTGACTACTGTCGAAATTCTTTCTAACTGGTATTCATCAGGTGTCAATTACTTCAAGTACTAATTAAGTATTCTACTCAAAACTCTGTAGAGTATAAAGAACATACATTTGGCTAGCATGTATTATTTTTTTGGGGGGGGATAAATTCTTTAATCTGTTATGTACATTCACAGACATATTTTTATATTCTTTATTATCATGATTTCCTATTTGTGTTATAATGCATACAAGTAGCATGTAACAGCAGAAGAATGAACTGGTAATATTAAAACCACACACTCGCAAATAGACGGTCTTTGCTTTAACTTTGGATGATGTTAGTTTATGACAGTATTATTACTAAAGTAAATATCATATATACCAAGTTATTACTATTCCTAATTATACTAAGGAAGGCAAGAAAAACAAAACTTAGCCAAAGCACTGCTCTTTCAAGTAACAAAGCATTGTCAACAGAAAGTAGCAATATATCTTGGAAAGCATAAACAATCTCAGCATGGTTAAATCAAGATCGGCATGTAATAAAAAATCATTAGAAATATTTAAACTATTATTGCACTGTGTTCCTTTAAGTTTGGCAAGGGAATTACTAAAAAATGCTTGTCACAATGAGTTCTAACATTGTTTGAACTTTAACACTTAAACTAAAATTTAATTTAATTACAAAGTTTAAAAAATACAATATCATTATTTTTACCAGCAGCAAACCCCTAAAATTGTAAGATGGAGTATCAATTACCAAGGACTAATCATAAAAATCAAGATTTCTTTGAACAAACAACAATAATCAAGATGCCATCAGTAAGAAAAAAACTCACATTATATACAAACATCAACAATGAACATTAAAATAGCTGCCCTTCAAACCCTGCTACAGAAGTATTGATATATTGAAAAGTGAGATCTCTTTGATCTTTACTTCCACGCTGAATATGGTGCATTCATATTTTAGAAATATGTCTTTATAATGCCCTAGTGCACTGATATAGGGTAGTCATTACATGCGTATAGATGTGCTGTTAACGAAATGACCAGCACTGAATAAAAAATATATTTATGGTCCCTGAGTAAGTATAGAAAAGAATGGGTGGACAAATAGATGAGTGATAACAATGATACTGGCATTGGGATGCTATACTGGCTTTGTTTTACTTTTCTCGAATTAAGGGTAAAAATAAACAATGTAGTATAAAGGTATCTTTTTTACATTTTTTAAAGTTAGATGGGCAGATTTCGTTACCTGATACTTAGTAAGCTTTCCCTAAAACAGAAGGTAACCAGTTTGAGGCATGCTTGTTCCTGTGGCTATAAAACAATTGCTCTACTCCCATCCAGTTGCAGGCTAAACATTACAGGCAGCAGAAGTCCTAGACAAGTAAACCGCATTCGCTTAGACTTATGCTGTCACTACGCCATTGGTAGCTTGCTTAATAAAGAGAAGTAATAAGTTGAATATATGTATACACATGCTCTTATATAATAAACTTTTCCATCTTTAGTCTTTGAAATTAATGTTAACTTTAAGCATGAAGGTGATGATAAATAAATAATTTGTTAATGACACTAGCAAATAATAGAGAGGGGGACTACAATAAAGAAAAAAATGTCAATGGTGATGAAGGTAATGTAAATGATATAATTGATCATTACAATAGAAGTTACGTGTGCAGTTCACTGTAAAAAAACTTAAAAGCAAAGAAATTAAAGAAAAACTAAACTAAGAAGAGAATCCAGACATTGTTGATTTTAGGCATCCACATTTAATAACAGGTCCATGAGAAAAGTAAAATTATATTTTGATAGGGGTGACAAGATGGATGTTAAGATCTGAAAGTGCACATCCTTTACTAGTTTTTGAGTGTGCACAGTAAAGGCTGCTTCAAAACCGTTTTCGTTTTTAAAACTTTTTATCACATGCTAGTATCTACAACAGTGTTGGATGGACAAAGATTTTATGTTTTCGCTGAGCCAGCAGCTGAAGGTATATCAAAGTAGGTGGCACTGTGAGCAGGATCCTCTCGCAGAGAAGAAACAGCGAACCCAAGACAACGTGCTCTCAACTTAACCGTTCTTTTACCGGACCGCTTAATACAAAACTATTGTGATGGATAGTCACCAATGGTGAGACATTGTTCTGTCTCCTAAGGACTGCAGTATATCAGGAGGGGCACGACTACTAGCTGTGATGAACATCTGGACATGGCAAAAAGTCTTGTGAAAGCGTGCGGGTTTTTCTCATCAGTATCATTGACTAGACACACAACAACTTTTCTTTCCAAACCCCGAACCAACTGCTGTTTTGCCGCCCAAACGACGTTACTTCCGGCTGTAGCCACGTCCTGGATGTTCTGTTCACGCAGTACTCGCACTGGAATGCTAGCGTTTGACAGCGCCTTCAGTACTGGGGCATCTTCACGAAGTTCGAGCAAAGACAAAATCAAGACGTCTCTGTACTTCAGGCCTTCTGGTGTCCTGCTGTCTTTAGAGGGAGTGAAAGTTCCTGATAGTTCAGTATGTGCTGTTAACACATTGAAATAATAATGATAAAATTAAATGCAGTTTACTATCAAAGTATGTATAAATTACTACGTAAGTAGTCTAAGATAATAAGACTTTCAGGAAAGTTTTTTACTCCAAAAAATTTTTATGACTAAATAAAACTTACAGTAACCTGCCGCAACAAGTGTTGATGTTCATATTGTAAATATTTGAATTTCATCATTAGTCTGTAAAGTCAGGAACAAATTCATTTGTTAATCAGTTCCACTTCAAGATTTGCGTAGGCATCCCAAAAAAAGTCACAAAAGCTATCAGCACATATTCAAGAACAATATCAAGAAATGTTTTTTCATAGCGCTCCTAAAGTTTAGTAAACCTCTGGCCATAAACCCGGACAGACATACATGGTGTAAAGAAAGAATAATCACCGCTGAAATAATCCTTGCGAATGCAACTTGCCTGTTGTCGAGAGTCTTTCAGTCGTCTTCTTAACTAACTCATTTATTTGACTACATATTAGTCAAACTGGTTATTTCACATTGGTACCGTGTACTTTTT
The DNA here is from genome assembly GCF_003073045.1 of Pomacea canaliculata. Lineage (NCBI taxonomy): Eukaryota > Metazoa > Mollusca > Gastropoda > Architaenioglossa > Ampullariidae > Pomacea > Pomacea canaliculata. The sequence goes on along the minus strand of NC_037596.1, from coordinate 15,024,862 downwards.
TTTTTTTGTAAATTTCATGAAACAGAAAAATGATACTTACAAGTCAAAGAGACACCCAGGTGTAGTTCATTTAGTAGAAATTTAGCCACTACACTCCCACAAATGTTGCAGTCTTCAACATTTTTGTAGAAATGTCTTTGGCTTTGATGAATTATCCAGTGTACGGCTGGACCTTCTGTAAAATCAGGCACACCCCGCTCAGTGTATTCCTGAACAGTTTGATTCTTGATCTCTTCCGCCTTCTTGATTTCCTGGATTACAGTTGGTGGAGAGCGGAGTGGTCTGGTGAAAGACTCCAGTTCCCATTTATGCTGGTGGTCTTGCTTGACAGGTGCCTGTGCATGGAAGCAGCTAGCAGCCCACAGATAAAGAACCGCGTCTTGATTTTTACAACGATCTGTCAACTGAGTGCAGAATTCTGGGAAGACATGAGATTCAGGCCTGTCACGAGAATAGTGTTACAGGTAATAAAAAACAGTTTGCAACCCACACAGAATCCGTGAACAAAACAGCTGTTGTTAGCTATTTTGAGATATCTTACTGTATTGTGCAGTTATAAAATATATTAATTTTTTGTCATTTGGATTTTTCATGGAAATTCAAACTAAGTTATGGTGTCGATTAATTATTATCTTGAGTTGTTTGTTGACAATGTTTGTCAACACATAACGCTGTGAACTTACCCGTGGTCAGGTCCTACTTCGTCAGCGATGATGTGCAGGCCTCCCTTGCTTGCTGCTCGAGTGAGATCATCCAGGTCCTGAATGAAGTCCTTTTTACCATTTAATATTTTTACGAGTACCTGTCCATGTGTGGGTACTTTTGCGAGGTGTGTCTTTAGCATTTGCTGCAGTAGGTGGTGCAGCATGTGTGTTGCCGCTAGACTTGATTCCCACGTACTCAAGACGTAGACGTCGTTGCCATGACGAAGCCATTCCGTGGCCATCAGGAGCAGTACAGTAGTTTTTCCAGTCCCCGGAGGGCCAACAATAAAAACTCTTGGGGAAGCTCTGTTTAGCAACTCAATTTGCTCGGGAAACAATATGGTATGAGCAGTGTAACAATCCCCCACATGGGACACCGCCTGGCCCATTGTCTTGATGTGAGCACGAGGTTCGGTTACACACGGCACTGTTACTGCAGAGGCTGGTCCACAGAACCTAATAGAAACAACTTAAACATCATTTCTTGTGACTAACTTTAAAGTAAAGCTGTTGCATACTTGTAAACAATCATTACTTAGGTTTAAAATATGTGTGTCAACCGACCTTTGGTGACAAATAATCTGCAAAGTGACATAAATATTAATACTATTCACTTAATCTTAATTCAGAGCAAACATTTATCATTTGAAACCAAGTACGATTCAGTTTAATATTAATACCTGGCTACAAGATTTTTGTACACGTCAGGACATGTGTTCATGCGAGTTTCAGATCCTGGTTCAGCTACAAATGCTTTCCACCACTCCCACAACTTCTTGACTTTTTCAGCTGTTATACTTGTCAACGGTTCAGGGTCACACAGATGATCGGAACAAATAATCATACCGGAGACATCAGCAAATTTCTTCAATTTAAAACACTGAAACAGATCCTAAAAAAACCACAGAAAAATTAATGTTTATACATATAAAAATGGAAAACAACAAAGAAACCTTTTTAAGTCTAATTTCAGCTTATTTACTTAAAATATCCAAGACGTCGAAGACTATTTTTAATGTGCTTCACAAATGCTTTTGTTCCGAAAAGAAAAGAAATGCTTAGGAAAAAAGCAAGAAGAATTGAGATTGATAAAAATTGCATTGGTCCTTGCTAATGACTAATAGATTCCATTAAATTAATGAACCCTGTTTTGAATAACCTCGTGATAGCTATCCATTCCTTCCACATCCATTTATTAACTCTTGTGACACGTCTTTCCGAGAAACACTCTTACTAACCTGCTGCAGTTGTTGGTTGTCATGTATGATTTCTTGTATCTGAAGTGACGTAAGGTTTGGACAAACGATTGTCTTGGTTATGCGCATGTCAGGAGCGACATCTGACACCAGGTGAGACAACATGGCTTCCGCTTTGTCTAACTGCATCTTGGCATCGTTCAGTTTTTTTGTCATTTGTTTGCTTCGCTCTTCTTTTGGTGTGTCAATGTTGTAAACCATTGCTTTCACCTCACATACAACGAAGCCATACTGCTTGTGAATGAGGAACATGTCGAAGTCTCCTTGTCTCCAGCTTATGGCCATGTCTCCGGCAGATTGATAGGCAACGGGAGATGAGCAGTTGCTGGGAAAAAGTCCGGATTACCCAGATACGATCCGAAAGGAAGCTGACTAAGACACATAAAGACTTCTTTATGAAATTTCGAGAATGTCTTGAGACTGAACACTAATCGCTGAAAGGCTTCGTCATCGAGAACATCACTTTTCTGTACGGACGTTTGTTGGAAATCGTTCTTTGCAGAGTTGTCTTGTGTATTATTTTGAATCAGCATTAACACCTTATGACCTGCAGATATTTTATTGACCATTGGCACGCGTGAGATGCAGACTGGAGGGACGAAATAGGTGCGTTTTTCAAAGTCAGGAAACGCTTTTTTAACCCATTCGATCCAAACTGCCTTAGTCGTGTTGATGATCTCCTCCTGTGGAATAAAGTAGAAGTTTCTAAAATGAAACTATAAGAACTATGAAACAAAAGAACGACAAAGAGAGGTTTTTTGTTGTTATTTAATTGTAACCGAGTTTGCTATCACTGACATTTTCTCATTCTATATAATTATTTAATGAGGAGTTTTGAAAAAGCTTTGTAAAAATATTAATTCCACGTTGACTACACAAATAAACATATAAAAATATAAAGATAGAACGACGATTAACCATTCTATTTTGATCATAATTTAGAAAAAAAACAAGACAAACTGTTGCAATACGCAATCACACAAAGGAACTGTATTCTATAATGTAAATAATCAAAATGTAATTTTAAATACATAAACCATATGTTTTAGCTTAAATAATAAAGATGAATATTGTTATTGCCTGTACACTATGTTTACAAATTAATTTGTTACTTCCATATTATACTTCTTGTCAATAACAACGTTTGCTTAGGGTAGATTTTATTTCCAAGTTCTATCTCGATCTGTATTTTTAAGGTGACATGTGGGACTTGCTAGGGAAAAGGAAGCTTTGACAATTTTATCAAATATATATATATCCATTAATGATTTTTCCCACATGGAAATACTACGTGCCTTTCTGCTTATGAAGTATCTTTTTTTTCTAATTTTATCTTTCTGTTTATTTATTTCTCCATCCAACCATCTAGACAGAGACATAAAATGTGTTTCTTGCTAAGCATATTTTAGATATTCACTTGTTCTTTAAGTGAAATCAATTTCCATATATTATACCATCCATATAGTTACTTTTTATGTGATTATTTTGTATTTGTTACACCGTGTCTTCTTGTTTTGTTGACTTTCATTGAAGTGCTGAGAGCTTAAACATTGAATCGGCGTTCATAGCACACACATAAACACACACACGCACATCTTGATATATAAATAGCAAGAGAGTGAGAGAGAGCCATTAACACATATTTAACTAACCTTTTTTCCTGTATTAATGGTAATTATTCGGAGAGCTTCCTGAATCTGACCACGTGTTCCACGGATCACCAAACACTTCATCCCCGGTTCAGAAGTTTGCATGCGCACAGTCGCACCCGACTTTTCTGAGACAACTAAGTATGACGGAAAAAATAATTGTTATATTTTTAAGCTGCCCATAAACAACATGTAATGCATGGGCTTAGAGGACTTAGAATACAATTTTTATGGACCAATTCAGCTTTTTGTAACCAATGAAAGAAGTCGATTATTACCTCTGTAAAATGCTTGCTGCTTTAGAGAACATTTAAGATAACGCTCTGTTACATACTGTAAAAGTATATCGCGTTTTGTGTCCCGTAACAAAACAAGTATTACTGCAATCAGAGTCATTACAATATGAAGTTCACTGAAAAATGTTTCAGACAACAAATTAAACAAATGAGAACAATAGTATTTTCAAGCGAAAGTCTTAAGAATCTTACCCTTAACCTGTATGGTGTCACACGAGGAATCGGCCACAGTATAGGTAAACTCTTTAATGGAGTCTGACTTGCTTCTAGTTTTCCTCCGGAGTTTTCTAGGAGACGTCACTGAAATGTCTTTCACGCTGAGCCTGGTTGATACAAAAATAAAATTTTTAAAGCTTTTTAGTGATCTTGCCTACTACGCTGTCAACAGTATTTTACTTTCTAGTAAATACCCTTATTTGCTTTTAACACTGAAATGATTGAAATAAACATGCAAAACAAAAATTGGGAAAAGAATCAAACTAGAACTAAATATGTTTAATATAATATACACTCAAATTTGTCATCCTGATTCAGATAGCACTATTTTCATCAGGATCTCTGGTAAATATAAAGTGGTGAAAATTATTCATACCGTTTACTTTCCCAATGGTCTTTTTTGCATGATTGTATCGCTCCTGGCCAGCTTGATGAATCTTGGTCTTCCACAATACTGGATAACGGTGCTACTGGAGGGGAATTGACTGATGAAAATGTTTTCAGGGAGTTGGGTGAAGATTTCTCTTCTTGAGGTTTAGATGGTAGTTGTTGAACAGGCGCTGAAGAAGGTTCATCTAGCGACTGACTGAACGAAGGAGGCAAAGTGCTAGATTTTAAAACAGCTTTCTTTCTAGGTGGTAAAGGGGGAGGTGAAGTGGGACCTGTCTGGTATAATGAACGTGCAGCTTGTGCACCAGACGCGGGTGACGAATGAGGTGGAAGACTGGATGCTTTTTTAATTTGGCGAGGCGGAAGTGGTGGAGGACTATGCGGCGGAGATAAAGAGGTTGTTGATAACTTATGTAAGCGTGGCGGAAGTGGTGGAGGACTACATTCTGGAGACGAAGGTGCATTTATCTCTTTGGGGCTACGAGGTGAAATCGATGAAGTCACAGTACGGCGAGGAGGTAAAGGTGGAGGTTCACAGGAAATACTCAGAGTCGTTGAAGAAATTGATTCAGAGATGTAGCCGCTAGAGGTTGAACTATGGCTGTCTTTGTCTTTATTGTGAAGAGGGTAACCATCTTCAGCGTTTTCATAGTCAATATCGATGGGAAACTGCTCTTCCTCACTGTTTTAAGACAATCGAAAGCAAAATATCAATAAAAAATAATGTTTGCTAACTGGCGTTCTTATTTTTAATTGCACAAACACTAAATAACAAAAGTAAGTAAAACGTCTGTAACTATTTTTATCTCGACACACGTTTTCTCCTGTTTGTGTGTATTAGGTAAGTATATTATACAGAGACAATCATCTTTACGATATACTCACTATTACACACATGTACGTGCATACATTCTCTCATACACTCAATGCATAAACACACCACACTGGCACGGACATATTGTTCAGTGTATATGTAAATACATGAATGCATTCATGCAAAGATACAAACGCAGTGGTTCACCTACCCAGTAAGATACTTTTGCACAACGTGTATTGGGGGTCGACGATTTTTTTCTGTCAGACAACACCACTTGATCAGGGTGTAAATGTGACGAGGACAAGCCTGTGGTATCTTTCCCAGTGACGAATCGTAAATGTCTTCGATTTTGTTATATACCTGTAATTCGATATAAATAGGTTACAACAAGACAACTTGATTTCCTAATCACCACAGGTACGTTGAATTAAGTAATTTTGGTAAAAATAAAGACAGACTAGCTCTTTTAAGACCTTATCTTGTAAAGTGAATTAGAAGAATTTACTTTACTGGCAAATTTGCGTAAAATATTATTATCTTAAAAATGTATATTTACATTTTATCTCAAGTTCATACCTTGTATTTTACAGATTTTAGTGAATATAAACATAGAAAATGACTTTTCTTTATATTCTCAAAAGTACCAACAAGTTCCCACTTTGCTACCTGAGTGGATGGATCTTCAGCTTCACAAAAGCCATTGATGACCCACCACATCAACTGGCCAAAACAAAAGACATCCGAGGCGTGTGAGTATAGGCCATCCTTCACAACTTCTGGTGCCGCCCTGTTGACATATTCAGTTAGAAGGGCCGCTAGTTTATTGTCGTTTAACATTTTTTGCGCTTTTTTACGTGTTTGTTTTCGTATATATTTTGTTGATTTTACGTTCATTGTGTGTATAAGTCTGCAAATCTGAGAAAAAAGTAAATATCTAAGTGTACACCATGCTGTCTGTTGTTTTAGCTAGACAATATGACAGCCTTTTCATAGGGAGTATTTTAAGAATTTTTTTTAAATGTTCAAACCAAGAACGCTTTAAGATGGAAAAAGACCTTCCGCAAACTTCGTTGTCTTGAGGAGGAGCGATTTCTATATGCTGATCTTCCTTTTCACCACAAGGTTGCAGGATGCGCATGTTTGCCAATGACCCAAGCCATACCTGCACGACAAATTAATTACAACTGACACTTTCTGAAAATATTTTGCAACATTTTACGTTGGTAATAAAGTCACGCTTTTACTAATGCATATGCATTTTATATGCTGACAAAGTTTGAGTACAATTTTGTTTATTAGTAAAAAAAATCAGACTTTGTGCAAACATCTCTCTATTGATATTAAATAGGCTAAAGTTTTATGTAATATTACAAATGCAGTTCCTTGAGTTCTAAGAATCGCTAATAATCCCGTTTCCTTACCATCGTTAGTGATGGATGATTTCTTTTATTTTATTTTTTGTTTAAAGAAAATAAAAACCTGTTTCCAATCATGGCAGAATAAAAAGTGTTGCTTATTAACTAATAAAAAGTCAGGCCATGGTGTGAGCCTAATTTACTGAAAGTTTATTGTAACTTTTCCTCTTTTAAGTATTTTTCGGAATTAAAATATTTTGCTTAATACATTCCTTTTGCAAAACTGTTATTTTTATTTAAAAACCTTAAATTAATATCAACAATGATCATGTATTTTTGACATGTGTAGAAGGGCGGATACACGTGTCCATAATTGTTCTTTAATTTTACAAGAGGACCATAATGCTATTACAGCTGTTTTTTTACTTGTAGGAGCAATTGGAAACTAGTCGCCATTACAAAAATATTCACACCCACTGACAAGCCAGACGACAATTTACTAATTTTACCATGTTCTTCACGATTCACGTTTTGTTTATCAGTTATAACTTATTATAGCTAATTGAAATTTGTCAATTCACTTTTGTCATCTGCCCTGTAGCAGTGGGATCCTTTTCAACGTAGATTGCGTCGGCTCTGAAGTCACAAAGGACAAGTCCATGTGAGTGGAGGTCTGCGATGACTGACGCAATGTTTGCAAGGCACTGGATGTACTCTTTGATGTCCCTTCCCAGCAGCAACGAATGGACAGCATTTACAAGTGAGCACATACTGTGCTCTGAAGGAAGCCAAAAGGACTTTAAAAAATCATAATAAAGAAAATTATTTACTTCATGCTTTTGTTTGGGGTTCTATAATATATAAAATGCATTGTATATATGGAAGAATCAATATAAGAATTTATCATTTATTAGTGATTATATTTACCTCAATTTTACCCTTTACATTTTTAATATTGTCTATATTAGTCATTAATCAGTCATTAATAGACGAAAGAAGGTTTTAACCCGAGAAGGATTAGCAGTATCTCTCAGAATTTTTAGAGTAATCTCCGTAATTTGATACAAATTTTCAGAATGTTCTATTACTTCTACATGTATTAATTTACTAGTCGTGCCACTGCAATGACTCTTTGTGGTGCTCTCTTTCTTTCTCTCTCTCTTTTCTGAATAATATATATAGAGCTTATGAAAACAAAATAATGTGAACGAGAAGATCATCAAAAACAATTCCATTAGCTGCTTCACTGACTTATGATACTAAAGAAAAGGCTTCGTCAATATTACGAAAAACACATAAAGAAATGTATGAACTGACAAATTCCTGCTTTTCGTCTGAAGTTATTCTTGGGTGACTGATCAGTGGTGAGATTCCAGGGAGATGACAACTCGTTAGGCGTGAAAAGACACTAGTGGAAAAATCTTTTGGACAAACTTCTTGGATTTGGATAAGACCTCTCTGTGTAAAGAACATAAATCGAAAGTTGGCAAGAAATATACAATATGTATTTGTATATATCCATTCAAAACGTTTTTATTTGATGACAGAAAGGGAAAGTAAATCTTTTACTTTTAAAAAGTTGAAGGAAAAAAGTAGAAAGATAGGAACAGCTTACGATAAAACAAAAAACAAACATGGCTAAGGAATTGAGTAAAACCAGAATGAGAATACAGGAATAAGAATGATAAAGCAGAAAAAAGAAGTAGAACCAAACAAAACAACTAGTTTAATTCAGAATGTTCGTAGCCTTTTCATTACTCAAAAGGGATTAGAACCCACAGACTGAGCCAAGTACAGAGCAAGCAGCCAGTTAATTTGCTCTGTAAGAATGGCTGACGCCTTGTGTGTTTTTGAAATAGTTGTCTCTAAATTATACCAGCTATTCATGGAACAAGTATTTGTGTGCAACATCACTTACCAAAGAAACCTGATGCTTCGAGTTTTCAATCTTCAAAACCTCATTATTTCCCTTACTATACAAGCCATCTGGAAGCATAAAAGGGGCGACAAAAAATGAAAAAAATGATTCTGTCTTTCTTGGCTTCAATTGTATATCTTAGGCTTAATAATAATTGGCAGATTTATATAGCAAATTTCTCCTCTCCACCGCAGACTTAATACTTTTTACACAAATAGAATTGAAAAAGAAAGGCAAATCATTTACAGATCTTATGTTCTCATTTGCAGTCGAGAGAAAAGTAAACGTAAACACAGTATTTAATTATTATTGCATGAAACTAATATTATTATCATTATCAGCTTAAAGTACCTGTGTGAATCACTAAAATATAAAACTACCGATTACATATAGAGTATAGGTAATTACTTACCTGAAGCATCCAGCATATTATTAAGCACTGAAGCTATAGGACCCTGTATAACAAAAAAAAATATTTTAACGATTCCTATGTGTGCGTGAATGCTTTTGTTTCTAATTAAATAAATGAATATGGCTTTATATGTGAGAGGGATACAGGAAACGTATTGGCAACAGTCTTTATTCCTTTTACATGTGTGCTAGTGTGTGTGTACGTGTGCATGCAAGTGGTATCAGATAAATGTCAATTGAAAAACTCACTGTTAAGAACAAGAAAAAACATAATTACTAGTGTCTGGCTATTCATCCAGGATGTGCAGCAAAAGTCATTCATATAAACTACTCGCGATTGTCAACTTAACCGACACACGTAACAAAAATATTTTAATGTATTCTGACGATTTACAAGGGTATTTAAAATATTCGAGGTAGTATTTTGATTGACTTAAACTAATCAAAGAAGCAGCTGCTACACCAAAATGACCTTTCCATGCTCTGTTGCTGCTTGTCCTTCTCCCCTTATGTCTGGAAATATCATACTCTTCATGTCTGCAAGAAAAAAATTCAAGGAATTGATAAACGGACGGTATAAAAAATTGGGGCATAAATAATCTCGCCAGTGTCATATACTTTTAGTTTGATACTCATCCCTGTAGCTATTCTATTTACGGTAACACACAAGATCCTTCCTATTATTATATTATGTGTATTAAATAGGCATTAATTTTGTTTTCCTTTTGCAAAAGTAATTTCTCCTAAGATGATTGATTAAAAGTGGTTGAACAATAAAAACTAATTTGAAAATGAAAAATGCATTGTCATTGCTCATTTTTTAAACAAAATTAACGTGTATCTAGATATCGAGATTACAGGAGATTACAGTTTAGTCTCTGTCGAGGTAATTTGTGATTGCATTAGCTTTCCGATGATTTTCCCTAAATGTGCACATAACACTTTAGCTTAATATTACATTCACGAGTTTTCAACTTCTTTTATTTGTCTCTTGCTTGTTATCAATTTGTAAGATGATCAACCCAAATTCAGTTGAAAAGTAGCAAAGGACTACGGCTATATTGACATTTCTAACCTTTGTTCATCTGCTTTTCCTCACTTTCGAGCACATCAATGACAGCCTTGACCTCTGACAGGCGTAATGAAGGTTCTGTTTTCGTGAGCTGTGAAATAACTTTATAGATGGGATTAGGAATGCACGATTCTTCGCATAGTACCCTTGTACCGTCTACCACCTAAAGAAGAAGTAAAAAAAGATTTTAAATTATAACTTTGTTTAACCAAGTTCGTGTAATTTTCGATTCAGCTATAATTCCGTTGTATGCAATGTGCTTATGTCTACTACAGATTTTCATCGTCTGTACTTATAATAATGATTACTTTTAATTATCCCTGTATTTATTGTGTAAGAATAATCCGTTACAAGGATGAATAAGTATATGCTTTTCTGAGACCAATTGACCTTCTCACAGGGGCTGAGAGCATCCAAAGCCTTGTAGTTGAAACGGGCTTTGGAAACAAAACTGTTTCTACTACTAAAGTTTATTTTTTGTATGATCTTGTGTAACTCACCACTGGGATAACTTCTGTGTCATCCAGTCCTATGTCGGCATATGGTAGCCTGCCGTGCGTTAGAACTTCATAGATAAGATGACCGACCATCCACATGTCACTCGTTTTGGAGAACAGACATTCTTTCAAGGACTCAGGGGCACTCCATCTCGTAGGAATCAACGAACAATTAAAATCTGCAGATATGAAGAAATAATATACATGACTAGTGTTAGACAATGTGCAGGCAACTCTTGCTCATTATTTTGCTCAAGGATCGTAATATGCAGTGACACCTCCTATCGATTGTAAGAGGTTGACCACAGGCGCATAGGTCTGGTTGGCCATTCAATATTTGAATGGGAAGTAAAGGGTATATACAACAAATACAAATATTCACACGATCCACGAATGTTGTTTTTACGACGCAACATCGAACATACCTCTAATCGTGTCCTGTGATAGTTTACGAGCGTGCATTAGTCCACTCAGTTTGACCTTCCCGCTGGTGCTGATGAATAAGTGTGCGGTCGTCAGATGTCTGTGCACAATGTTGTTGCTATGAAGGTATTGCACTCCTTCCATTGCTTCGATTAAGAACATCAATAACCTGAAGCCGTGCACCATAATATCATTTACAATTTGCCGCAATATGTCTTTGATTCTAAAAGTTTTGGAAGTATTTTTGTCCCTTGGATTATACACTTTAGTAATGACCAAAGCTAAGGCATTAACTAAATTCATGACGATAAAAATTTAATCAAAGTAAACGTGGATTACATGAATAAAAACCATTCAAGTAGTGACACTCTAAAAAATGTAGGCCTTAGTTTGAAAAGAAAACAGTATTGCAATTATGTATATTTAGAGTTTTAAATCACATAAAGCAATGCTTACTCTTTTAGAGAATAAAAGTTATTTTCGCGGCTTTTGTTGACGAGAAGGGTTTGCAATGCTCCGATCATGTAGTCCTCGGTGATATAGAACTGTGGCCAGAAGACTTCGCTGTAGGCCTGCAGCTGTACAATGTGAGGATGCTGGAGGGCCTTTAAAAGTCGAAGTTCATTAAATCTTTCGTCTTTCGGACTGCATTCGACTCCTTCCTCATGCTCTTTGGTTGAAGGACACAACACATGCATCAAAATGTGATTTCCTTCAATACTAAAGTCTTGCTTGACCACTGTCCAACCCCAGTCAACGTGGATTGGAAACGAGTACTCGGGGCTGTCATTTTTCATCAGCGGACTGACAAGATCTTTCGATGTCAATAGCAGATTTTCCCACAGAATATGTGTCATGGTCATAATCCTTGATGTAACACACACGAAAGTCATGATTATTTTAAAGCAAAATGACATTTTAAAAATTAGCATATATTGTGTGTACTATTTACATAAGATTGCTCAATATAATGTGCTTGAAGAGTGAAGCATATCAAGAATATGAATCAAATTATTTTAATAAAAGACTGAGATATAATGTGTCTTGTGAAGAGAATCAATTGCTTCTGTCTCCTGACTTCTATGCACTGATGCTAGCAGGAGGTGGTTGTCTTGTGTAAAAGTCAAATCGTTTGATTGGACTCGATTCCAATAACTTCGAACGGGATGCTGTTAAGGACATGAGCACATAGAACTCAACGTGGGTCAATATATATATATATAAAACGGTTTTGGAGATTTTGGTACTCACAAATTAATATAATATCTCTATGCATTCATATATATACGCTCATATACAAACGACCCATACTAAAGCATCTCAAAGAGTCAGACGTACACAATACTGCAAAAAACAACAACAAAATACAATCGCAAACTTACTTGTCCTCGTTGTACAGCTTAGATGATTCGTTTCGTATATCACTGTTGTGATGAAAAAATAGAGTCGTTAGCTGTCTAAGCAACTGCGGTCTTTCATGCTCGTCGAGAATTAGAAGCGATTCAGACAGAATTTTCATTGCCTCCTTGCAACCTTCAGAAAAGCTGAATGTAGATGCCAGTTCTTCTGTCGCTACAGAGTAGAATTACTTATTTAAAAAAAAATTTACATTAAAACTATTTATACAGATATAAAAAAGAGCCTCTGTTAGGTGAAAAAATTAAGACTTAATTGGTATGATGTGCTTTTATACATATATATGTCTGTAGATGGTGTGTAGATGGATAGGTTCTGGATAGGAAGTGACTTTTGCGCTCATGTTTTATATTTGAATGTTAACGGTGTTTGTATTACTTTTTTTTGCATAATATTGTAAAGTTGAAGTAATATAATAATAACAAAGATGTGTAATTTCATGCATATGCCGCTTCTTTATGGTACTTTAATCTCTCTCTCTTACACACTCTTATTTCTTTATCTTTGTCTTTCATATTCGCTATCTACATTCTATATCATTTTATATACAGATAAATAGAGATGTCTAATTTGAGCATTCTGTTTCATTCTTACTTGTTCTGTGCTCAAGAAAGGTTCTGAGCCCGCAAATGTTGATATGTGCTAAAATAATTTCAAAAGATTTTGATAAGGATGCCCCTGTGCTCCTCTTCAGGTTCAGCTGGTAAAAGCGGTAGCTGTACGTAGCGAAGTTACCATCTTTGTTTAGCTAGTGGAATATATAAAACACTACGTTTCAGAAATAGGATAATAAAATGCAAGGTTTAAAGGTTTTCAAATTTTCACTCCACTTTTCGTACTATTTTTTGCTTGAGTGAATGGGTATAAACGTGAAATTGTATCAACTTCCTTAGATAGATGGTATACATCTTCAATTATGTGAATGGATGTGAATGAATCGTATGACATTCTATACCACAAAATGACAAAATGCTTGCTTCTTCAAAAAACAAAAATTGAATGTATATATCTATGTTTTTACCTGAATTAGACTTGAAACCAAGAGAAGCAGTTGTAGTGCTTTTGATGACAGCTGCTTTGCTTTGTTTCCTGAGCAATCCTCTGTGCCAATGATTTTAGTGTTAAGCCTCTTAGAGTTCTTATGCCAGCAATGCGCGCAGTTTTGCACGACTTTAATTAATGCGCCAGTATTTTTGATGGCAGATTTTCCATCATTTTTAACTAATTTTTGATTCTTAAAGATTTCTCTGTGAGAGATGGCATTGAGGTGACGTTTGCACTCACCATCATTACCTTCTGAGTGGCAGGCCATGATGAACCTGACTAGTGCCATGAGGTAAGTCACAATAACCCTAATAAGTGTTTCATCCTTCTGTGAAATCTCTGCATCTGAAAACAGACTGAACAAGCTAGTTTCTGTTTCTTTCATATCACTGACACAGGACGGTGGTTCCTTATTGAGAAGCAGCAGCAACTGTATGTAATGAAGGGCGCGATCTCGAAGTAAGGGCTGATGAGATCTTGTTAACTGTGAGAGGCGAGTGATCTCCCCTTGCTTGTAGAGGTCCGGTATAACTTCATTCAGAATGAAGAACAGAACATCCGGATTTTCTTTGCTGAAGTCTAGACATCTCTCTGGATTAATGTTTCCTTGGATAGATTTTCCTGAAAAATATGGAGGTACACACGAGAAATTATAAATGTCGATTCAAAATTTTAAAAATACCAGTGAGTTAAAAACAATGAAAAGAAGCCAACCAACTAAAGACTGTGATTACTGTTTGCTCACAGATTAAATTAATAAATTAAAATTAAATATTCACGGCAAGGCACTTACTTACAAGGGGGCCACCTTATATAATGCTCTTGGACGAGAAGGGATAAAAGGTCCACCCTCTTTAATAGAATACCGTGATATTTAATATGAGCACATAGTCACACAATCAGACATGAGCAAAGGCATTAAATGTTACCAATATTTATCAGTTTATTTATAATGGCAATGATATAACTAATCCTATACAGCTACAGAAAGTTTATCCAAAATAAACAAGTAGAGTAAAGATAAGAACCTGAAATAATGCCGATAAAACGGAACGAGAAAAGTCTCAACTGATTGAATTGACTTACTGATATGCTTTTCAGCTGATGATGGAAGAAGAAAAGACTCATCTACATGCAGGACTGGATACACTGCCCCTCGGTGGATGAAGGATACAGCTTTAAATGTTTTGGGGCTGACCTTGTGACGATCGTCAGATGAGACAGGCAAGGAAGGCTCATCAAAGGCTTTGGGTAGATCTAGGCTGTCGCGTCTTTTCTTATAAATTTCGTCAATGAACCTTTTTAATACAGGTTCATCCCTAAGATCCCAAACGTTAAACTGCTTGATAAATTTGGAGGAATCTAAAGGAGAGCATGGGATGCGAAAGAAAGATGTCTTTTCTGCGCCATCAAGCAAAATTTGTTCAAATTCTTTAACCTGAAAGAAATCAAAAACTAAAACTGTTCAGAGGAAGAATAGTCAACTTTTTCCTGTCAATCGTCAATTCGATATTTTAATCTGTATTGGAACCACACAGCAAGCTAAAAAGGCTTGTACGATTACTCTTTATGTTGTATATACGCTAAGTTGATCTTTGGTTTATTTGGAATGTTTTGGATTATACCATGAACATTCGCGGGCGTAGATAAATCTTCTAAATGAGTAAAACACTTTAAACTTATTAAGTGTAATTCTTTAAGAGGCTTTTTAACAGGTAATCATTTAGATATTGAAATATAAGTTAGAGGCAAACCGTTTCAATGCTTTCTTGACAAATGTGGATGACGGTTCTCTCGCAGATCCTAAAGAAGTGTTTGAAGCGAGTAGCAAAGAGTCCTCCAATGCCATAGTCTCCCCTTGCCTGGTAGACACATTGGACGCCTCTCTCCTCAAGAAGCTGGACAAGGCGTTCAATGTGAGGCTTGCATTCGCCATTCAAACAAGAAAGCACGTGCACTGCGTGCTTATACTTCTCCTGATGCTCACTGGCCATCCTGTAGAGTGTAAGTGGCACTCTTTGAAATGTTTTATATTTTTTTGTAAGAATGTCCATCAAACTTTTATTTTTTAAATGTACTTTCTAATTGCTAGGTATAAACTGTTTTCTAACATCATATCTCTATGTAAACAGAAATAAAATGCTAAAATAGCTTCCTGAATGATTATAATTTAAACCTTGAAAAGCTTAGACACACGGTTTTCTAAATAATTAGCGCTAATCCAGTTACAGGTGAACTCAGCGAAAGACAGGCTTTTGATCAGTTTAAGAAAATACATTTTCTTTGGTAATGTA
This sequence comes from Pomacea canaliculata, assembly GCF_003073045.1. Classification (NCBI taxonomy): domain Eukaryota; kingdom Metazoa; phylum Mollusca; class Gastropoda; order Architaenioglossa; family Ampullariidae; genus Pomacea; species Pomacea canaliculata. Next base: position 15,009,104 of record NC_037596.1, on the reverse strand, counting down.
TTGTTGATTTATTCTTGGTTAAATTTGTAATATACAGATGGTTTAAGATGTCATATTTTCATTAATTTCCTAAAAAAAATAAAGTTTATTCCATTTACATACGTGTGTATTTATTGCTCAAGACAGTTCCATCAGGGAGTAGGCAAGTAGAATAAGGTGTGGTTCAGTAAAATCAAGCAGTAACATTAGATGACCCTCTGACAGGGAAACAGAATAGCCCCGACTCATGATGGCCGTCCAACGACTGAAAACAGAAAAATAAAGTATTTATTACCCAAAATATCTTGCAATTCTGTATCACGTTTTGACCATCGATAAGCTGTAAGTGGCAAAAATCTCATATGAATGAAAATGAACAGTCTTTTTTTTTTAGGTTAATATATAAAATTCCTTTTTTTAGTTGAATGCATAGTTCATTCTTCAATAATACACAATCCATTGCCATTCATTGAATTAAAATCATTAAAATTTGGGATAGATTTTTACGTAAGAAATGAAAGGCAACCTTAGTAAAGTACATCTTTATTTACTTACCTATTTATTTTGTCAACTGTAACATCTCGAAAAAGTTCAAAATATTTGCAACACCAACATTTACTTCGAATAAATTTGACGGGATTACGCTTGCTTGCAAAAAAGACCCTTAGGAATGTATGGACACGCTTGAGCTCTTTACAGTCAGAAGGACTGGTATTTATGAAGAAAATGAAAGCCAATACCAGAGGTATAGGAGAAATAAGGGGGAAAATTCTCGTGTTTGTAGTTATGACTGCCCACGAATACTGCTTTATGTTACTTTACCCTCGGGAATGTCTGCTACTGATTTATATCTACTGTTCTAGAGATTAGGCAACATCCTAGACACCGCTTTATGACTATAGAGACAAGACGTTTACCCTTTATTTACTTGGGAAAACAACTTATTATCTCTACATGAGTAAAGTAAAACTAAAGGTTCAGATGAAGGCTATGCACTGTAGGCAACAGTTGTTCTGACACTATACACTTATTGTTGTTGCTGTTGTTGACCATGATATACAGTGAGCATTTTCAGGAACTTAAAGGAACAAGGGGATAAAAGTAACAGGTAACCGATTACATAAGATATTTCCGAAAAAGTTTAAGTTTAGATCAGGAACCACCTAGCATCCCCACTGTACAGAGAGACAGAGGCAGGCTATTCCAAATACTGGAGCCAGCGAAAGAGAATGAGCGATGGCCAAACCCCTCCAGTCTGATAAGAGGGTGAGAAAGCTGATGTGTACAGAGTGATTTGAGTTGCCAGGCTGGTAGTGCGACACACGCTTTGACAGATTGTGCGAGGCCATTAACAACAAGATAGCAAATAAGTATGACAATCTTGAATTGCAACTAGCGCACACTATACAGAAACTATGTAACATAATCAGTTTGTAGGTTGCGGATTTCTATAAAAATAGCAGTGTATATATCTGCATCTGCGTCCATATGCTTGTTTTGGGTGCTTGATACACATGTGTTCATGTAGGTACACCTACCTGCTTCTAAATATACACAATAAGACACACGCGAGCACGGATGATTACAATCTGTGGAATTATACTCAAACATTATTGTCAGGGAAATAAACGTACCTGTGCGTGCAGGTCCTTAGAGAATCATTGACACCAGTATGTAACCTAACTGGTTACCAATGTGCTCACCCGTCCCCCTGTCTTCTTTCTGTATATTTTCACCGATCTCATACGCCATTTTGCTTTTCTGGCCATTATACACGGTGTACAGGACTGCGCTTATCTCACCTACTACTGTGCGGGAAATCCCGAATGAGTAGAACTTTTACTTCCTTGATCTACTTGAGTGTTTAAGGTGTGTAGCACACACTCTAAAGGGTTCACTGAATGTATTGACATTTCTATGGTCACCGCCTGTATGTAAGGTGTACACATAGACAGCAGAAACACTTAATGCCTACCGATGGTGGTAGAGGACTTCATGATTTGGTGATTTTCCTACAACAGTATCACAGAAATATTATCGTAAAAATAAGCTGGTCAAATTTTATACTATTCTGAAATCATCAGCACGTATATTAAATTTATTCTAGAGCTATGGAGAGTTAAGTGTGCATTGACACTATCAAACGAAAACGAAAAATACTACTGTATAAAGTCACGTGATTTCAGAAAATTAGCAGATTATATATTATATATCCACATTCTGTGGCTTTCGTTTAAACAATACAGTGCGTGAAAGGAGAGGGAATATTAAAGATCACCTTTGTCTTTTGGTGTGAGGTTGATATTTCAAACACATTTCTGTCTACATTTGGTTGCTCTATAGTTTCGTTTTAATATTAAAGAGAAATAAGGAGTAGGGGGCTTTATTCAGCGCTATCGCAGAGACCTATTTAAACTGAAAAAGCTTAGGCCTAAATTTGTAGTCGTGTCACAAAACTTTAACACATGTACTTCTTCCTTATTTCAGATAGATAAGGGGAGCTAAAAAAGTGTAAAGCCTACTCCTGGTATGTATATGTGTATAAAGTTGTATTATATTACGATACCTGTTACAACATTACAGCTCTGTGCGCAATCATATCTATGTTGAAGTTCCAGTTTTGTGTTTGCTTTCAATGTTTTATGTTTTTTCTTCTAAAATGTTTAGTGCCTGCACTTATAACACTTGAAAAGTGTGCATTAGTTGTATTAAGTTAATATAGTTTATCTTAGCTACAGCCACCTTTGTTGAGTGTTAAGATTTAAAGGTTTAAAGCCTACTTGAAATACTTAATATGCCCAAATAAACTAAAAACCTTCTACTGATGCAGTGTAACTGACAAATTAAAAAAAATTTAAAGGATGATTTTCTTATTTTGTTCTTATTTAAGAACCACAGATAGTCACAACTGAATTCTTTCTTAAATTTGCTGGTAAAATGGTTGTGAGTTTTTTTCCTAAGAGAAAAAGAGTGTATAATCCCCTTTTGATAACTGTTTTATGAATTAACAGGAAAGTTTGTGGAAGAAGGAAAGTAGGAATGGAACAATAGCTGGCCCTGAATTTCTCTGTAACGCAAACAAAATAGAGATTTATAAGCCTTGCATCCCACTAGCCTTTTACCTTTCTTTCTCTTGAAACTAAGATATCCTAATACACCCCGAAACATATTTTTTCTGCCCCTTAATTTACACTTAAAACTAATAAAATGTTGGTCCCAGAAACAGTCTTCGTTCTAAAGTTAAATGTAGTTATTTTATTGTTAACATTTGTTACACGTGAAGACAAAACACTAAGAATTCTTCAAGGGTCATATAAGAACAACAGATTTACAAGTACTGAGAAAGAAGTATCCAAACATAACACTGAAAAGGTAATAAATATTTTTAATATTGTGTGCCCCACTTTCTCAGTCCTTGTGCCCCTAAGCAGTTGTTTACTTCACCTGTTCTGATAGTCAACCCTACCTTGAGGACAGGTGAACATTTTCAAGGTGACCTTCTATTAAAAAGAGGCTTAGGCCGATGTCAGGAGTCTAGTCATTACAGCTCAACCACCCGACTACCTTCTAGTCATAGATAAGTTACCTGCAAAACTTTTGTTACTCCCACGTAGGCCCCGAGGCGCTCTTCAGAGGTGTACCTGGCTGTGCTTACAATTAAGTAAGAAACATTGGAATTTTAGCACTTTTTCCATTATTTTAAACTGCATGACATTAATATTTAGCTACTGACTTAACTACTAAATCAGAATACTTTTCATATTTTGATAATACCTGAAAAATAGTCTTGACTTACAAACTTTTGTTTGCAGTAACTGCGTCGTGACTGCTGCCAACCACAAATGGCAAGTTCCTTCATGCACACATCCTTCGTTGGTAGTTTGCTACTCTCTTTCACAGCAAACGGTTAGTGTTAGCACACGTTTAATTACATTGTAAACTGAATACTTTATATATAATCATGTTGTTTGAAAAATTAACATATTTTACAAACTATTTTTGACACGCTTATGAATAAGCTAGATAAAATGGGTTTACATAACACTGTAAATAGTAAAATCTTACTTCCTCATCGTTTTTTTTAATATTTGGACAGTTTTAAATCAATTACACATCAACTACAAATTAAATTACTATTGTTGTAGATCAGCCATTTCTTACTCTTTAATTGTTTTATATGCATCGTATTTTGAAACTTGTATTATTATTTTACTTTGCAGCTTTGAAGGAAACAAAGTGCACAGCAATGGAGAATAGTAAATTGACATTTACATTTCCAGTAAATATTAACTCAACGCAAACTGATTTTTCAATCTATTTTTATCCTGACAGCGGTGGAGAAGGTAACTTATTTTTACAAATGTTTAAATCGTGTGTGAACACGTGACACGTGTTAGTGTTTGTGTGTGTGTGTGTAAAGAAAGAGGGAAAAAGAAAAAAAATCACCTTTTTTAACCTCGCTCCCACAATTTTCATTTATTAAAACGAACAAAAAGGTTAAGAAACCCATGTTAACGATGGAATTAAAAAAAAATTATTAATACTTTTTCCCCTCAAACAGAATCATAGACAAATTTTTTTGTGACAACAACATGATTTGACACCCAATTTAGACTGCCATTGAATTTAATCTTTCAAATATTTAGCTAACTGACAAGTACTTTGTTGCGATAATTAATCAAAGCATTTGTATTTAATGTAATTTTGTAATAGGTGTATCAGTCCTATTTTATTGATAATTTTACATTTGTATTTTTACGAGCGCTGATTATTTATTACATGCTCTAAATTGAATAACACAAAACTAACCGATTCAGATTTACGGTACAATTCTCTGGGAATGACATTACTTTTTCTTACTATTAAATAATATCAAAATTGCTGCAATGCTTATTTGAATGGTGCATGAGAACACAGTGTCGACAAACTTCTTATTGTAATACACAGAGAAGCTGATTGACTGTGCATGGATAGACCATCAGCTTTACTGCATCGGACAGGAAGGCTTCGAGTGCCAGCAGCCTGTGTCAGACATTGTTGTCATCACTGTACCTGTCAGATTTGTCAACAAAAAGGGAAGTTACGGATGCAGCACTAACGGCTTTCTGCCTAATGCCATCACCTGTCGTTTTTCGGGAAGGCAAGGTAATAATCAGTTAACTGCTTAATTTCATTGGCACAAAGAAGTTTTTAATAAGTTAACTGCTTTATTTTATTGGCACAAAGAAGTTTTTTTAGTAGAATAGACGTTACAAACTTTTAATATAGACCCTAGGATCCATTTATAGATGGACAGAGGGAGAGAAATATAAATAGACAGATTTACAAAGATAAAATAAAGAAAGAGATAGAAACATAAATAATCACAAACAGCGAAACGAAGAGAGTAAAATGTTACATAGCTTAATTAAACATGAAAAGCTTTTGAATGCATGTAAGCATGTACTTGTATGCTTTTTATTGCCAGAAATACAGACATTACCTATGTATAACTTTGTGGTTTGCAGATAATGCAACTTGTGAGGCAATTAAGCCTAGAGAGGGTGCTGAAGTAATTTTCAACTGCAGATTTTCGTTTAACGTGGACAGCTTCAGTATAGAGAAAAACAAAAGTAAGCGTTAATTCTATTTAATGTTCATCAAGTTTTCTTTATGGAGAGAATACACAAGTTGTAATGGCAATAATTTTAACAATGGGTATGAGAAACTATATATTATATTATTGCTATCATTACACTGAAACTGAAAAGTACTCATTGTAATTATTTTCAGATGTCTTAGCCAGCTTCACTAAGTCAGATTGTCAAGGATCCAGTGAGTGTCATTATGACACTGTGGGTGGTTATGACATTTTTCGTGTGACTCTTGCTGTGGAAGACGATCCGGGTGGAGAGTATGTTTGTCGGCCAAACACTTTTGTCCCGGAACTCCAAGCACAAGTGTGCAGCTTGTCTGTGGTCAAAGAAACCGAAAGTAAGATAGTTTTAAAATAGTTGTCAGCTTTGTTCAGAAAAAGTCTATAAAGATTGTGTTTCTTTCAGAACTTGATAACTGTTGTGGATAATCTATAGTCTGATGGTCTATGCGCTTAACTGAAGATCAGCTTACTTGTTCACTAATTTTATTTTGACTTGCTCAAGTTTTCAAAGGGCAATAAAGCTCTGCTTTGCTTATATATTCCTCCATTTTAATTTATAGGTTCGTCCGTGTCGGTGGTTCCTGTGGTGTTGTCAGTTCTTGGTGTGCTGGCTTTGGCTTCGGTTTTGACACTTGGCTTTGTTATTCTTAGAAAACGAAGGTGAGTTGTAATATGAGTCCAAAATTCATGCAGGATTCCTTACAGTACTGTAAACTTGGAGTAAAAGTAATACGTCATCTTTATATTTAATATTGGTTTATTTGATAGTACAATACATTGTTCAAAACTTCTACTAATTTCCTTATTGTTCTAATAAGTGACACTTATTGTTCCTACAGGTCTGCAGTTCGTAAGAAAATGGTGAACGTGGAAGAATCCAGGCAACTTAATTCGCAGTGAATAACAGTTGTCACAACGATCAGTAGATTTAGGAATAGATGCTTGCGTGTTGCAAAGCGACTATCCTTAAGTCGAAGTAGTTGTTGATTATTTGCCCCGGTTGTTACCAGCAGAAATGTTTAGACGACAACTTGGACTTATATATCACAACTAACAATTGTCAATGTGGTCAGCTTTTTAAAGTATGATTTTGTTTTGCTGATCACTATTTTGTCATGATAAAATATTACAATGGGCACAAATTGTGCTTATAACTATTTTTTAATTACTGTAACCATGGCACCGGTCATTTGTTAATTGGCCTTGTCATGGAACATGAGTACAGCTAACATACTTTCGAGCTCTGTAAGCGTGTCCATGTTCTAACTTCTAGTAGAGCAATTCAAAATAATATCACCTCACCAACCACGTTTCGCAAAAAACTGAAAACCCATCTGTTTCTTTCAAACCAGTCTTAAACTACCAAGAAACACTTCTGTCTATATTTTTTACTTTCCTGGGGTTTTATATATTTGTTCACTTTATTTTTTCTTCTTTTGTTTTTTTCTGCGCAATGAGCATTCTTCGGAATGGATACCTGCGCACTACAAATCGACATCATCATCATCATCATCATCATCATCATCATCATCATCATCATCATCATCATCATCATCATCATCATCATCATCATCATCATCATCATCATCATCATCATCATCATCAATCATCATCAATCATCATCATCATCAAGTCAAACACATTAAAATTTTTATCTGTTAAGCTGCAGAAGTATAACTATTATGTAATATTAAAGTGCATCCAAATTGAGTAGGCAGAATGCTTCTTAACATTTTTAGAAAGGGCGATTCAAAAAAAAAAATATTAGTGACTGGCTAGATAGAGAAAGGGAAGGAAGGAGAGGATGAGGTAAGAAATCAAATCGTGTAGTATTTTTATCATAACGTTTTCTTAACATGCCAATATATTTTAAGCAATAGCAACTGGACACTTTTTAATGATTACATGTTTTTAAATTACTAGAAGTCATTTTTTAAAATGAGATGCAGGAGAAGGGCCAAACCAGGTAAATGAATCATGTAGTTGTCCTTGCTGGTTTTACATCTTTTTATCAGATATTTTATTTTTAAAAGTTTATATGTATATATCTGAAAATTTTGTTTAGATGAAGAACGGATATTAGCAACGTTTGTTTGTTTAATGTATTTATACTCTACATAAGAATCTTTGATTTTATTAAAAAATTATTTAATATAGTGTTTGTTTGAAACTTTTTTTTTATCAAATTATAAAGTACTTCTGTATCATGTATGACTTTTTCTCAAGTATATCAAAATATTTGGATTGCCTTGCTCATCTCGTTTCTGATTAAATAAAAAATATGTCCCACGCGTCATTATCTTCAAGACCAATGAATTTCGTGAAATGAAACTTCTTTTGTGTTAGTTATTCCTGAATATTTTTAAATGATTTTGGCTAATGTACTTACCCTGCGTTTCTGGAAATTGAGTTTAAAAAGACATCATTTGTTGATAACGCATTCAGTTTCCTGTTATGAAGGAGACCCTCCAACTATGCTTCTATTGTAAATGGCTTGTTCAGTATCTCAATGTTATAAGACAGCATTTGCTGCAATTATCTGTGGGACTCACACAAAATCACACTATTAACAATACCTTAAACATGATGCGCCTGTCATTAGTTTAGATGGTATATGCTTTAATAATAATTATGTAAATAAGCATCTCTATTTTATAATTCGTAACGATTTTTTTTATTTACTTACAAATACTTCCTACCGAGTTCTATCTACTTACGCCTGAAAGTAAAAGCAACCTTTATAAATCGAAATGTTGAATAATGATAATGTGTATATCGTTAACTTTAAGCACTAATTTAGAAAAATTGTATCTTAACATCAGGAAATGTTTGATGAAATAAAATAATAGAGTATTGGCTTCAGAGTTATTACACTGTAAAGGTGGCTGTATTTATATACTGACCTTTTTATTTCTTTATCTCTGGACTAAGGACTTAAGACTTGACAAAAAATACTTCATTCATACTGAAGACACTAAAACATCAACGAAACATTGTAGTTTGTCAAAATTTAATTCCAAAAAAAATCTGATGCATCATTTATCAACCAGAAAATTAAAACAAAAACAATGAAGCAGCAGTATGTTTCAGGGAAAGACCGTAAGATTTCCTCAAAATTGAAAAATAAAATTAATACAATGAAACTTTAGTAGACCTAGACACAGATTTAGTTTAGAGCACAAGCCTGTTTCCAGAATAATTGTAATCATACACCCATAAGCTATGTTTAATTTGTTTTAAATACTTTTCATATAATGACAAACAGAAAAGTATTATTACATAAAAGAGTAAAGTTCACATGCACATCAATTATCGTTAAATACACAAGTGCAAAACATATATATATATATGCAAAAGTCAAGTACTTTATATATATATAAGAGCCTCCACAGATAATTATTTAGTACCGTCAGCAAGCTGAAACATATAGATGATGCAGATGTTAAGAAAAAAAAGATGGATGTAGGGATGTGCATATAATTATTGTCAGACTTCCATGAAAATGGTCAATATTCCCGTCTTTATCATTCTAGTCTGATAAGGAAAACGAAAGCTAGTTTTCCTGCATTGATTCCTTTACATTTTAACAGATATTAGTGACATTGACATTAAACTACAGTTAATATTTTATAAAATGATCCTCGAAGTAAGAAAGACAACAGTCCTGTCTAGATAACAGCAAAATCTTGTCTTTGTGGAATATGGATAATCAGGGGGAAAAAAGCGTATCAGGTGATTGGTTCAAGAAAAAAATTAGATTCCTTCACGACCAGTATATCCAGAATTGAATAGAAGAACAAATTACTCAAATTATAGAATGTTTCAATGTATTTTTAATGTATTTTAACTAGAACCCTACTTAAAACTAAGTCTTCCAGTTATTATCTCCCTTTAATAAAATTTAGGCCATGTAATAACCAATTCCCAGTGAATAAATGTTGGCAAACAGACACCCCTAGAAATAAATGGTTCTGTAGACTTTGTAACGAAAAGAATATAGGATGAATTCCATTACCTATTTAACTGTAAAAAAAATGTGATGATGAGGGTAAAACTTACCAATTTACTTCCATAAAAACCCAAATGTTTCTGCACTCCAGTCATTATTATCTTCAACAAATAAAAAGACCCTCAGCAGATTAGCTCGATTGGTGAAGATTTTACAAAGGACGGTGAACTATATAAATCGACAATGTGTATGTATTTTTCGGGTGTAAGTGAGATATTCTATATTGATATAAATGGGAGTGGTAATATGTTCAGTACTTCTTGCTGGTTAAGAAATATTAAAGAACACAGAATGTATATGCAGGACAAGGATAGAGAGAGAGCAAAAGCGAGTTTATCCTTTGTTTACATGTGTTTATATACTTTTTTTTATTGAATTTACATGACTTCATATGCAAGTATACACTAAGTGGCTGGAAGAAGGAAAGAATGAGTGGATTAGAGAAAGAATTTCGATTTTCCTTTTTTATTTTGTTTTGTCTTTGTTTGCTAATTAGCTATCAAAAACCAACCACTAAGTGTGTGTATGTGAATAATAAATACTACTTTTAAAGATAGGAATGTGTGTGAACTTTTATAGATTTATTTTTAATATCTTAATACCTCTTAAAGTGTGACAGAACAAAGAGTCTTGAATCTTGAAACCCACCATCAACAACAACAAAAACAACCTTTGTGTTTCATTTCTCATACGTATTTTAAAGTACATACTTGTGCTAAACAAACTTTGAAACCCACAAAGCTAGTTACAAGTGTCCATGCGTTTTATGTAGATTTTTCGGATTGTAATAATGCTGGGGGTATTTTTGGCGATAATAACTGTTGGCTCTGCCTTTGGTCAACATCTGGAACACCTAACCATCCTACATGTTGGCCTCTGTCCAGGTCGTAACTTCCCTGTCCCATTTAACCCCACCCTTAACCCATATCTCGTGTGGGAGCTTCTCCTGGTTGATATTGCGACTTCCGCTGGCTACCCGAAAATATTTCCCAACAGACTGCATACCCTGAACTGATACCCACGTTTGGAGCCGGCATCAAGAATAATAAATATAGTTAGCTTTCCTGTACACAAAGACACAATTTAAAAGGAAATATTCCTCCACTCGAATTTGCGAGGTTCACTGTATGTGTTCATATATACCTTCCTGTTGGCTGGGGAGACTTCGTTACAGCCACAAATAAGGCCTGTAGTGCACATATACTCGAGTGTATAATGATTTTCGAAAGTGTCACATTCATTTGAAGCATTTAGTACCCAGCACTCACTTCCTTGTACTTAGTCGAGCGCTGGCTGCGAATCAAGAACCAGAGATGCACAGGATCAGACACTTGTGTATGTGTTTGATGACCCTTTGGATCTCTTTGAACAAGAATGAAGAAAACTTGGTTGATGCTTGTGAGTGCAGAATTTAGCTATCTTAAAATTTTTTTATAGCTTTTCTTTCTTGGGTCTTTCATTTAAAAAATGTTTTTCCTTTGTTCCTTTCTTCAATCCAATCATTTTTTTACATCTTTTGTTCTTGTTATCACCATTTACAGTTATTTTAATTTGAAATGTAAGTTTTTTTTTTTGTTTTATAGTTTTTGAGTTTGCTTAATGTATCTTTTTTTTGTATCTACAAATCAGCCAACTCTACGTTTGTGAGATTTTGTGTTGTATATATATATATCGCATATGATAACAAGATAGAAACATAATCAGCAGATTCTTCTAATTTCTAGTTAATAAAAATTGCCATTTCCTTAAGTAAAACTAAAATCCTACATAGTTAAATTGTATCTGTGGGTTTGCTGTTTTTTATGTTTTGTTTTTATTTTTGCAGGTATGATCACTTATGCAAATCAAACACTTTCAGAAGATTTAATAATCAAAGAGAACACACTCTCCAGTTTTATTTATCCACTCGCCGCAAGAGCCAGCGTGACTTCCCAGTTGGTTGCCTTTGTCATAGAAGTTAAGATATGTGACAGTGGATCGTCCTACAGTGCCTGCAACTGCCGATGGCTGCAGAACAGGGACGCCGTGTGCAAAGGTCAAAGGTACAATGCCACCTGCTGGGCGGACAACTCCGAAATGCATTTTTCGCTTCTCATTAAAAGAACATACAGTGATGTTATGTGGGAGCTCTTGCGACAGAACTACACTCCACTTGTACTGAAGCACTCTAGCCTGCAAGTAACCTGTGAGTATAATTGTATTTGTAAGTCTTTATCTTCAGCATTTATAAGAAATTTTAAATACTAACACGATAAAAAAAACTCACACAATGAGCCCTGAATATTGTAATTAAAAAGTATCAAGCTTTTTCTAATAAAAAGTTTATATATAGATTACTGATATTATTCTCTATTGGGTTTCATGTTTTTGTATTAATGTTATTGTCCTTTGGCCTAGAGAATTAAAGAAAAGATTCTCAAAGCGTCTCACATGCTTCACCTCTTACAGACCCTCCAATTATCACGGGCTTGCATATAAATGGACAAAAGGTCAATGGAACACACCTTGTTGGGGAGAACCAGGAGGTCATATTCTCTTGTTTCTTCCTAAATGGCAATCCCCCAGTCACCATTCGCATGGTGGATGACGGTGGACACACCTTAAGTTCAACTGGGAACCGAGAAGGTCCTCTCACTCTCTCTCGAGATATTCGATGCAACGAAGTGTGGCCGACCATCAGATGTGAGGCACCAGGCTCGGAACTTAACAAATCGGTGGCCATTCTTGTCAAATGTAAGTTTTTATTATAAATGCACATTGCATAGGAAATTTAGGGTTTGTGCATCATTATTGCCATTGCCATTACTTACAATCATTATCATGGTTATTTCTTTGTTTCAGGTTTGCCTCGGTTCTTCCCATTGTCTAGTGAATTCTTAGACCTGACAAGAGTTTTACGCAAAGGCTTGACACTTCCACTAAAATCCTACACAAGGAATATCAGTAAATGTCTCATGACTACATTGCTCCTACTCTCTCCTAACAAGGAAGTGGCATGCGAGGTTAGCGGAAGTGTGCCGGACCTCAACTTGACCCTTCGCTTTGCTGCCAATACTACGATTGGGGAGGGCATTTGGACATTACATGCTTTATCAGAGCTAGGATTTTCCAACATAACGATTGGACTCGTCAACAGCACCTCCAAATGTTGGTATCGTGATTTAGTTCGTTGTCATTTACTGTGTAGAATATTTACCGTATTGATACAAAGCAATGTGTATTACTTTCTCTATAAAATCTGAGTTTGCTAACGCCTCCCGACTCCACACAAACTTCTCTGTAAATACTTTTTGATTTAGCCATTAGTGAAGGTAACGTTTTTTTTTTTTGTTTTTTTTTTGAATTTTTGTATTATTTTATGTCTGAGAAACTAGATATTTTAGCTGTTGTTTGTTTGTAATCTGCAGTTTATGGTCGGTGGCCTGAACAAGGCAATGGTGGAAATGGGCGAAAGACAAGTAAGTTAATATTTAAAAATACTATAGTAATCGTAATAATAGCAACAGTTAATGTTATTAAATATAATTATCAATAATATTAAAGACACAATCAAAGTAGAAAGGGGCAGAGAATTCCAAGCAATGCCAATGGCATCTTCTGTAGAGCTGCCCCTTTCAAGGACGAAAAAAACAAACTATGGAAGGTAGGTAGAAAGGTCGTCTAAAACGCGAAGAGTTTTCTCCGAGAAAGGCCAAATAAATACGAAAACGATTTTACATCAGCTCTTTTGCAAACGACAACAAGCTTTGAATGAGAACAGGGGTGGGCAAAGTAGAGTCCGCGGACTTGAATTGCTAGAGTTGTTGTGTTGTCTCAGCAAGAGTTTTTAATATATTACCGGCCCGATATAGTTTAGAATCTAGAGACACGAAAAAAACGTTTGCCCATCCTCGGACTACAGCGATGTTAAGTCAGGGAGTCGTGCAATGATTCCAAACCCATTTGGCGGGAAGATCTTCCAACGGGATGGATACTGCAACCGTTGCAGACACACATCCTGACGATTACTTTCGTAAGTTTTGCGATGCGGGCGTCTTTGGCGAAGACAAGATGGCGAGCACTGATGGAGATAATTATTTGTCTGGGAAAGTATTTTTCATGTTCCTGCTAAAGCTAAATCTTGGTAAGTATATTGTCGCTACACTTGTAGAACTAATAACGCTTAATTTTTATCTTAGACAGTCCGATCTACTTTCAATAGAATTTTAATGTTATTGAATTAATAGTTATAATATAATGAATACTGACAATCAAGCAACATCACATAAGATAAAACACTGAAAACCGTGCTTGTAATAATGCCTTGGGATATGTTGCTACTTTGAGGGAAATCCGGTTTGCCTCCAGGTCGAGCAAAAGACGGGAATATGATTGTTTCGCTGACCCCGTCCCACATCACATGACATCCACATTTCAAAATGTATCTACGTTGCAAGCTTCAGTCTTCGAAAAAGGCGAATGACTTTTGCTTCAATGGGTTGAAGAAAGGAGGTTGTGATTGTTCAAAGTGCACCTACTTTCTTGCCTCTCGTTTCCTGTGCCGATCAGGAAAATGTTAAAAGGTTCAAAGGTCTTTATGACCAGGAACTGCCTCAAATAGCCCCATAAGCCCCAACACCAGCTTCCCTGTTCCTTTATCGTCTGAGCAAGGCATGAGTTTTCGCTCAGCTTCATACTACGTGCTCTATTTTTTACAGAAAATGTCAGAGGTACAAAAACAAACATTGGCTTAAATGGCCTTAAGAGCAGAGGCTTGCTTTGGTATTTCAAGATTAGGCTATTGTCTTTAACGAATAGCAAGGAAAGTCAATGGCAAAGACGTGGTAAGAAGCTGCAGCTCAGTTTGAAAAAAAAATCCTTTGCTCTGCTGGCAAAGACGATCGTCTAAATCAGTGATGCCCAACCTTTTTCGGCCTGCGGGCCATACACGTTTCCGACATGCGTGTCACGGGCCGCTTCACCACAAAAATACAAAAAAAAAACAACCAAAAAATAGAGCAGATACAATTTTTATTAGAAACAAGTTGTACTTACTATTATTTATGTAGTAATTAGTGGGATATTTGAAGTTGTTTACCCGAAACCAAGTTCTGAATGTCCGGCTGCATCGTAGAGACACCAAGTCGGAGCACTGAATCGAAATATTCGTCCATCGAAAAAAAGATTGAGAAACGCCCCTACGTAGGGATAAATACTACTTCTTCCCTTTTTTTCGTTTTTTTTTTTAGGTCTTTTTTTTTATTACTAACATGCCGATTTCCTACACTGTGGGCAGAAGTTTCGCGGGCCGGATGGCACCGCGTCGCGGGCCGGATATGGCCCGCGGGCCGTAGGTTGGGCATCCCTGGTCTAAATCATATAGTTGTTCAAGTGCACATTTTTTTTTATGTGGACAAAGAGCGAAAGAAGACTGGTAAATCTGTCTGTCTAGCGAAGATTGTTAAAGGAGGAAAATTATTTTCCTTTCTTGAGTCATTTGTTACTTTTCCTTTTATTTTATTCAGAAAATAAAATACTACATGAAAATTAGCAATTTTTAGTTTTGGCAACTCTATGAGGAATTGTTAAAACGAAATTATGTCCTTAGCAGCATACACAGGCTTCTTTGTTTGCGCGTGTGTGTGTGTTTGTGTGTTTGTGTGCGCATAGACTAACATCCCTATATGCATTTATAGGTGTCTGCTTCTCTAATAGAGGAAGAGCACTACAAATGCAAGTCGCAGCAGATGTGCCAGATACATTTTGTCTGTTTCTAACGAACTCTTGTGATCACAGCTCACATGGACAGATTTTCCCTGATTTCTTCCTCAAGCCTCTTTATCCTATATTAAAGGGAGACAATCTGATCTTCTAGACTACAAATTTGCCCTTGTAATCCTTCACCTGTACATAAATATCAGTTTGATGAAGAGCCAGTTGTCTTAGAAAGAAAAACATTTCACCAGGTTATTCCGTATTCCATCAACGATCTCAGAATGGCCGCAAAAAGAAACAACTTGTTTTTTCTTCACTGCAAATCTCAGATAAACTTTTTTTGTCATTTACTAGATGTGGTAAGATAAATAAACTTTGCCAACCTTTCGACATTTTATTTTATTAAAAGAGGCTTTCACTGCATCATTGTATTTTACTCTTTTGTATCATTTGCTAACCGCATCGTTAGATCAAGCGCTCTTCAATGTATGTGTAAAATTATATATTATATATAAGTATTGTCGCCAGGCGTGAGATGGTGGCACTGACACGTTTACTTAGAAACATCGCATGATTCTCGGACTGAAGGGCTTTCCTTCTGATTAAGAATAATAGCTGTATTTGAATCACTAAACAGAGGTAACTTCATTATTTATTACAATTCTAACCTAGTTGTTACACTTTTGTTTTGGTCAAGAGTTTTTAAATTACATTTTACACTTTAATAGACTCTTGCTTCGCAGTTAATATATATATCCTGTGATATGTTAAATGTGTATGCATTGGTTAATTTCTTTAGTTGAACTCTATTGTGATTTTTTTCTCAAGAAGATCTAAACATAAACAATTGCAATTTAGCTTTAAATACTATTCGTGTGGTGCTGGGGTGGGGCGCTTAGTTGACTTTTTTTTGAGAAAGTCAGTATTTCTGTTTTATTGTATAATTTACACTGTGTTTGTCCCCGAGGCAAAATTCTCGTTCTTGTTGAAAAATGAGAAGTTATGCCTGCCTGTACGTGTTGTGTAAGGCCTCAAGCAATAATCAAGTGGCTGTGGCTAAAACCTGTTAGTGTTCTTTAATTTTATTAGTATGTTTACATAAAGATTTAAGGAGGATGCTATGCATGGTCTCAAATTTCCAGATTTGTGGCATTTTGTGTGACATATACGTCATTGGAATACTATTTTACATTCATTTTAATATATTTATATAAGGATCTGTATAAGAAAATAACATTTTCTGGAGCTTCTGGTTTTGTTTTTGTTTTTTGTTTTTTTGTTGTTGTTGTTTTTTTGTTTTTTTTTGTTTCCAGCAGACATGCGTGTTGCCTGTACATGCATAATAAACGCCATGAAAATATGTAAGGACAAGAATTCTAAAACCTGGTATTAAATTATTTAAGGTGTCTTCCAAACCGGAAGTTTTAAGCCTTGAAAGGAATTATAAGAGATTTATAAGACCTTCACAACCATATGTTTGCGCTAGTAAATTAAGAACGCAGTTGTTAAAGTGTCGGGCTGATACACACAGTTGTTAATAGAATAACTAGAGAAATCATTCAAAGACTTACAGTGAGAAACTTCAAGTGGAAGGTTTTTTTCTCTCTTTCCCGATTTCTCTCTATTCTCTTTTTTTCTTTGCTGATGTGTGTGGTATGTGAGAGAAAAAGATGAGAGAAGGGAAACAACTCCTAGTTGTTATTACTAAATGTATCCTTTTAATTTCCTAAGTGGTCTTTGTATTACCCTGACAGGAGTGTTGTTACACTGCGACACTGAGTCTTGTCTACTCCAAGGTGTCTCTCGTATTCTGTGTCTACCCATGTGCCTCAAACTGTTTTTGGTTACTTTAAGAGTTTCAATTCTTATCAGAGTACACTTCTGTATACAACTTTCAACTAGGTGTCTCTAACCCTAACTTTATGTATGCGCCACCTGTGGATCTCTGAAATACTTTAAAGAGCTTATGTATTATCTTGCCTTTGTTCCGCCACTTGAATGTGACGAACAAATCGTAAAGAAATAAAGACAGTAGAAAATAGAGTAGGAAGACTTTGCTAGGGGCAGGAAGAAACAGCAGACGACAGAGTATTTGAGAGGTCATAGATGACTGAGAGCTTTTAAATAATTCTATGGTTCATGTCTAGTAGAAATATTTCCTTGTAAGACCAGAAAGAACTCGATAAATTAGGTCTCTTTAAAAGAAAAAGCAATCACGTTGAAAGAGTTGAAGTCTATTCTTTTTAAAAATCATTTATTTTCTTCAAACATTTAGTAAATCATTTAATGATTAAAATTAAACTACTTGGAGTTCGTAGTTAAGCAATAATAACAAAATTAAGTAAAGTGATAATACTAAAAAGTGTGTATATATATATATGTGTGTCAAATAATTGTATTCAAATGTTCTACAATGTTCCATTAACATCTTAGCAAACTGTACAGCAACGATTCTAAAAGTATATGTTAATGTGGCTAAGAGTGGAACAAGTAATTTAACATACACAAAAATTAATGTTCGTGCTTGTGAACCTGATGTGCATGAGTCAAAACAAACGAGTCTGTACACATATAGAAAACTGTAATAATACGATGATTATCAGCCGTTGTTCAAGTAAAAGCATTTGCAGAAAATGTAAATTTACATTGTCATGAAAGAGATGTTAGAGCTAATTACAAAGATTGTCACCTACGTGTAGCCCAACTCATCCGAGCGTATTATATAGAGAGGGAACTACTTTTAAGTGTCATCTTTTGTATACCATGGCTCTGATAACAAGAATATAGTGATTACATTAGATGGAATAAATTATGTCATTGATTGTTTTTTTCGCAACAATAACATAATATCTATAAAATTAAACACAATCAAACTTTTACTTGACTTATTTAGAAAGAGCATAGCATTTATTATTACTGTAATCCAAGAGATGCAAATCATAACACAATTGCAAGTATTATTTTGTAAATATGAATGACAATCGATAACCATGACAACTTTACTGACACATATTATTCGTGAACGGATAAACCAAAGATGCAAATTCGATTTTGAGCATATTGTGTATTGGGCAAGGAGCCGATGATAACATCAGGTGATGTTCTGTCAGCGAAGTCTAGCTCTCCATATATCAACCCATCGGCACGACGATAGCTCGAAGTCGATATCTGGTGATGTTAGCATAAAAATATCTTTTTAAAGTTGTTCTTTTGCTCGTTTTCTGCTTTCTTTCTTTTTATTAATCTATTCTTCCACAATTTCATTCACGCACACACACAGGCAGCTAAATATAAGAACACAGGTTTTCTTAACGAAATCTTTAAACCCAACAAAAAGATTGCCTTTCACTAAAACCTTTTCTAATTATACCTCATAACTAAATAATTAGTAATTATCCCTTTTACATTACGCTTATGGAAATGTAAGCATGCAATGGCAATGTAGACTTCCCAACAACGAAGTAATTTCTTTTGTGTTTATGATATAATTGACATTACATAGTCTCACCACTGTACTATAAACAAAAGGAAAAAAATGGTTCGCAACGATACCTCAGTTTCAGAACTGACATCAGCAGTACCAGTTCTTGAGTTGCCTGGAAATAAAATAAACGAAATCCTTGCATTATTTATATTGCACGCTTGTGTCTTCGTCATTATTAAAAAAATTAATCTATGCAATCAAAAACAATTAAATAAGAACTAAATAAGGGCATTTGACTAATCCCACAATACAAAAAATAATCAATGAAGGACTTCACGCAACAAAAAGAATTAAAATTATAAAAATTACTGAAACGCAACAAATATATTACCACAAGATTGACAGACCATTATCACAAGGGGTTGTCATTATTAACTATTTTGATAATTTAGTTTTATCATTACTGGCCGATTGGCCAAATTATTAGTAAATGCGAAAGACGAGTTTCAAACCAATCCTTATTAAGATAAATAGTATGTTTCGTTCAAAAAAGATTAAGTGTATTTAGAATATGTTATAAAGTAAATGTTTTTAACAAACGTTGCATAAACTGACCGATGTTGCGCCTCTTGACCAGTTTGAGGACACAGTAAATGACGATACAGCGATGAAGACGTGGCACTCAGCGCGCATCCAAACAGGAATTAAAGTACGTGATTATCTTGTGAAACTGCATGTTGTTTCTGCTACATAAACGAAAAAACAAACAAACAAACAATCAAACAAACAGACAAAAAAATTAAAGTCTCACCAGGTACTGACAATATGCAGAAATCCTTTTGCTGTGAAGATGCCATTCGTTTGCCACTGAGATTCTATCCAGACAATTTTTGAAGACTATTTACTATCGAAGTAATTTGAGTCGGGTAATGAGGTCGTAAGATACTTCTTAAGCTGTGTGGCATCATCATTTTAGTGTTAGATAAATAAATTATGATTTCGGGTTTTAAATGTTTTTATGTTCATATCGCACGCGCGCGCACCTTTGTAGTTAAATGCCAGAGACAAAAATACATAAAAATCTTCTGACGCACAAGCGACAATGATTACTGAAGCTACTTGAAAATTAAAAGTTATGTATTTGGACTATTTTAACCCTGCTAATGTTTTGAGGCTTCAGCTACACACCTGAGTACTACAACGAATTTACTAGACAGTAGTGGAGCAGTCGACAGGCCTTAAAATGAAGGTGGATGCACAGCGGAATGGACAACCCGACAGAAGGAGAGTTGATTTATCAAGCATCTATGGCTTCCAAGAAAAATACAGTTTTACTTGTACAGATAAAAATGAGGTTAATAAATTCTTCTGGTGTACATAAATAAAGACATTTAAATGGTAATGTTCATGCTAACCTAGACTTTTTTTTATTTAAAACGGCAAATAGTTGAGACAAGAAAATTAGAAATACTTTGTATTAAAAGAGATACACATTTTTTTTATAACCTGTATGACATGTAATTCAAGTAACGCTACAATTTTTCTTGTCATTGATTGACAATATTCCAAAATTTACTGGTTAAAACGGGTTTAATTTCTAAATGAATAGTAAGCCCATTCATTATGCCCAATTATAGATCAGCATACTCACGCTGAACCGTGGTGTTGGTGATGTTTACAGTGATGTTTGAAAATCCTAGCTCCGTCATGACATGGAGCATCCAAATCCCTTCTTCTAGCCATGATTCGTTAGCCACAAGAAGGGTCAAGTTGAATTCCGGTGCACTTCCACTGAGTTCACAAATCACTTCTCTGGCGATGGACTGATCATGCAGACTAGTCATCAGACAGCTCTTGATATCACTTGTATAGGATTTCAGGCCAAGTGTCAAACCTCTAGCAACACTTGTCAGGTCTACTGATTGACTTGACACGTAGAAAAGCTGAGGTAAACCTGTAAGAGGTCAATGATTGTCACTGTTATTAAAGACCCCTAGAGTTTCATTATTATGATTACCTCTTTTGTCGATCGAAACACAGTAGTGCTATTTCGTAAATCAAAGAATGTACTTTCCATAAACCTACTGAGGAAAACACAGAAATGATGATACAAATAAAAAGCAAAACTCTCACATTTGACAAGAATGGTGACAGATCTGTTCAGTTTCGAACCTGGCGCCTCACAGCCGACAATCGGCCACATGTCGTGACAGTAAACAGATAGAAATGTCATAAGAGTGCCTTCTCTATTATTTGTTGAACGAAACACGTGTCCTGTGTTATTTAACATGCGAATGTAGACTAGAGGTTTTCCATTGGTGTAGGAACAAGAAATAGTTAACTGTTGTTTCTCTTTAGCAATGACTTTCCCGTCAACATCTTGTCCGTTTACAGTGAGTTGAGTGACTTCTGGAGGATCTGAGGACAAACACAACCGGTACAGCCCGCTGAAAATATTTGTATGATAATATAATAATTATATGACGGATCACTTTCTGTTTAATTAAAAAAGACGACTTATAAAGATTACCTAAGTAGATGCATACTATGAAAATTAATGCGTATTATTATTGAATAAATAGTTTATCAAATCAGAAAACAAGAAATATTATTGGATACTTTTTTATTGTTAACATGGATATAAAACAAAAAGTATGTATAACTGTAGCTAAATGTATTTGATCATGTGCATTAATGTAAACTTTTAGTTCTGAACAAAATTTGATTGGTTTCCAAAAACTTTAGTCACTAGTGACGACGTCATTTTTTGCACAAAACATTGTCGTCAGCTGAACTTAAACTAGAAATTTTATGGCCAATGGTTGTCGTCAATTTCTACAAAATAGTGTCACTAGTGATGACATCATTATTTTCCTAGAAACACATTCAGTAGTGATGACGCAATAATTTAATCTGTTATATTCTTGCTGCTACTGGAAAAATATCGTCGCTAATAATGTTGCCATCATGTCGGTCGAAAATCTGTCCTCTATGATGTAGTAAATATGGTCGCTAGGGAGGAAATTTCGCCTTCTTTTGTTATCGTGACAAAGCCACCAATTCCCTTGCAATACATTTTTAACTATGATGTCATAATTTACTTTAAAATAGACTAGTTATTGGTGATGTCATTATTTCATTAACATATATTGATGACACGATGTAAGCAAAATTTGTGGCATTGATTACATCAACATTTTTTCTAAAACAATGTCGCTAGTGATGACGTTATTTACTTTTAATGATTCAGCATATGATGACGTAATCGTTTTTTCTCAAAATATACGACTAATTCTTTAAATTATCATAATTTCCGAAAACAAACGTACAGGTGACTTGTAGTTGAGTGTGCTTCAATAAAACGAGGGTGGAGTTCTGTTCCAAGAGTTCCCACACGACATCAGTGAAATTCCGTCGGACATATATCGATATACGCATTTCCATGTTGTCAGCCTCACACGTCGAAATGTTCCTTACATTTAAGCATTTGAAACCATTAGAGAACAACCGGCACACGCAGACTGGGTAGAAACTACCCGCTTCACAAATCTTTACTTCAATTCGAAACATATCCTTGTTTTCTGTTTTCAATTCACAGGTAAAATTAGCGTTTGTATTTTCCATCAGTGTCAGATTCTCGATGTGTGCATACATTTGTTTGTGATTTGTTATTAAACCTGCAAAAAATAATAAATAACAAAGACATATTTCTAAACTACTCTATCTCTATTCATGAGATAACATTTTTAAACCTCAAACACTATTAAAGTGACACACATATTTTTATTTAGCTTAAAGTTCACGTGGCATCGCAGTAAAAAAGCTTTGGAATCTGTTGATTTAACAAAAAACTCATTAAAATTACACAATACTATCTGAATGATTACCAAAGGTAAATCGTAATGTCTCCTTTATGCCACTTAGACAATTCATAATTAATATATGCCTCGCTTTAATTTTTTGTAGATTATAACAGTTATTTTAATATATGTATATACCAAAGTGTGATTTACACATTGATAAGTTTACTCACAGGTTGAAGTCGACCAGAGCACAGATGGCAGCACAAACACTAGAATACCAAGGGTGCACACAATAAAACCTACCTCCATGCTTACAGAGTCTGGTCATGGTCTGTCACTTACAAGAACTTTACTGCCAAACATGAGCTTAGTATCAGCCTATTCTATACCGAAACACTTTCGCATCCTCGCGTATCCTCAGATTAACATACATTATTTACACATTCTATAAACATGCAATTAAAGCCCTAGTGTGGGATGATTAGGTAAAGCCCAGTGCAAGATTTTATTTTCTAACATATGGCAATCATTGCTTCCTTTTTATTTCGTTCTCGAGAAGTTTGCATCCTTGATGATGATATGTCTCGTCAACATATGGTCCCAAGTCTTCGACTGGTTGTAGCCTTTACAACTCACAAGCACAGTCATGATACCACAATGAACAGTGATTATTTAGGTGTGTATGTAGAGAAAGGAACAAAAGAAAGTAGTCTCTTCACTCAAATTCTTTTTATCCAGTCATTAGAGGAACATAGAACCCTAGTAGACCTTTAAGAGTTGTCTTTTGGGAAGTGACTAGAAAGGCAGTAAAGGATTAAACTGGATCTGGTAGGAAGCAGACAAAGTCATAAGAGGTTTTAAAATTGTTCCTTATTTGTCATAGCTTTCTGCACTTCCAAATACCTACATTAAATATGGAATAGTGACAAGATATATATTACCCTGGCTGAAGGGCTACGGCAAATCCAAGTATTAACAAATTAACAATTGGTAAGTTTAGTTGTTTTTTGTGTTTTTGATCCAATGTGGTCTAGTGGCAGTTATTTTAAGCAACCTTTTGTTATTCTTAAGCTACTTCCTTGAGGTGCCACATATCTCCATCAAACACAGCTATAAACATTTCATTGTAATATTACACAACCTATAATGGCTAGCTAGACAATATTTTTGGTTACATTATCAGTTATTACTTTTAATTTTTTTGCGTTAGTAAACTAAACTAAATTCAGGTAGAGGAGAAATTTGTTCATTTTTTAAAACAGAAATGTCTAAAAAAAAAAGAGAACAGCATGATTGTAGGTTGCTGTAATACTCAAAAAGGAAAACTTACCTAAAGTGAGTGACTCAGTGCGTCATTTGTAAGATTATGGTAGGCAACCCGAACCGATCGAGTAATTTGCAAAAGGGGATTTGTTCCCCTTGTCCTTAGCCAAATATTTCCTTAGTGAAAACTTCAAAGTAGATAAACATAAGCTCTGAACATTTCTCGAAAACATCGCCTCAAGTTTCTAGTTCCGTAGCATAGTTCTGAATTTTATAGAAAACACGTGCATAAATACCGTGTACCGAACTAATAAGCGCTAATATTCTTCTCTTGAAATCAAAATAAGGAAAGAAACTTTTTATTAAAATATTTGACAATTAGAGTTGTTGAAAACTTCATAACTTTCTGGATTTAGGCTA
Organism: Pomacea canaliculata; assembly: GCF_003073045.1. NCBI lineage: Eukaryota > Metazoa > Mollusca > Gastropoda > Architaenioglossa > Ampullariidae > Pomacea > Pomacea canaliculata. The sequence goes on along the minus strand of NC_037596.1, from coordinate 14,984,874 downwards.
AGAATTAGTACTATTTAAAGGATTATTGTATAATTTTATTAAGTACCTATCTTTTTAATATAAGAATTTGATTGTCTAAAAAGTCTGTAACGAAGCAGATTTAGTTGTTCTGCTTACAATTGAAGAAACTTCGTGAGTGCAAGTGACTGTGACACGCATGTGTGCGCTTTTTCTTATTTTTGACCTCATTTAAATGTAAAAGATATGTTTGCATATTTTTTGACAATTTTCTGTAAATATCGCCATTGGAAATGTAATACATAATACTGCTTTACTAACACCCATTAAAAATACAAAAAACATTTTCATATTTTCATTATTTATTGAAAACTATCACTTTCGTTACTTATTGCTATTATTACTATTAAATTACATTAACATTCAAAATAGTGTAAATCCTACGTTTTCCAAAAAGTATAAATATGTCACCTCCCTATCCTTTTCTATGGATATTAGTATCTAGTGTGTGTTTAAGTGAGCTTCGGAAATCATTATCAAGATTCAGAAAGAAATGCGTTCCATCTTAAAGACCATTACAAGAAAGTCCACACTTAAACTGCACATTTATGATATTCGATGATAATATTTATTTACTAAAACATGAATTATAGATTTAACATTAAACGCATTTTTCTGACGAAAATGAAGTAAGCTGTTTTATTAATACAAATAAGTTTCCTTAAAGTTCACTCATCAGAATGTGTCACTTTCTGTTTACTAAAATGATGTCTTTAACTGACAATGATGAATAATGACAATGATGAGAAGTAGATTTATGCTAGCTGCTCAGTAAACAGGAAAATATAAAAAGCTGGAATGCATAAGAGAAAGATTGAATAAAAGTAGATGTCTGTAATTGTAAGATTAATGTTGTTTAGGTGTCTCAAAATTAATTATCCTATTATATATAATAAGTTCAAATATAAAAAATGCCACATTGTGCATTATTAAAAAAGTAAAACTATCTGTTTTTGTAAGAACTTTAAAAGTCATTGTATAGTATTTTCAGGCATATGACATGATTGTGATAACTCCTAGCTTGACACCAAATTACTAAAGTCAAATTATTGGATGTAGCCATCTGAAATTATTTCTGAGACTGCTGAACTGAAGCTGCAAAGTTGATCTGTGCATACTGTGTATCGGGCAAAGAGCCGATGATAACATCTGATGGTTCTCTGTCTTCAAAGTCCAACTCTCCGTATATCAACCCGTCGGCGTTACGATGACCAAAGGTTAGTGTATGGTGCTATTCACAAAGCAGAAAAAGTCAGACTAAGCACATTCGATACTTTCTCTCCATCCATCCATCTTTTAACTTCTTCCCCTCCTTAATTTCACTTGCTCACTTACTCATTTACTGGCCAGCTAAGTAAGGCAGGCTAAACGTCCTTAATCTCTTCTTGTCGTCTTTGTCATCGTCACTCGGTCAACCAGGAAATCACGTACTGTATCCCTAAATTATCTTTATCTTCCGTTTGTAATGCTTCAACAGGAACACGAAACGTATAGAATGATGAAAATGTCCCTTTCGAAAGACCGAAACGAATTCGTTGTTAATGGGCAACGATTTTTTATAGGCTTCAATATCTTAAATAATCATACTTTCACAAATTTATCAATTAAAATACTAGCCAGCGTCACCTCTGTTCCATATGAGCAACTAGCAGCAGGAAGGTCAATCGCCCCATTTCCTGAAGAAAAAAATATTGAAATAAAAAGTTTATAGAAGAGACTGGAAATTGTGATCTGCACACATGGACAAATAATTGTTTTAATGAAATCCCTGTACATGGGGATATATTCTACATGTTTAACCTTCATTAAACAGCTTTGTTCTTAAAATGTTAAACTGGAATGTTTTAAACTGACCTTGCACGCCATGATGTTTGACAAACTTGAAGCCACAAAGCATCATGATACCAGCACTGAAGGCAATGACAATCAACAGACATCCAAAGACCACTAGGAGTGTGGTGCTTTCTGTTGGTTGGTCAGCATCTTTGAAAGTCGGTGTTGTGTCGGCTCCAGAACAAATTAGTTCATTTTAAAAAAGCAATAAAGCAGAAACCTTTTTTTTACTCAAAACAACTCACGACGCTGAAATATATTATGTGGCCAAATAATTAAACATAATCATAGTAATATATTCAAACACCATCAAACAGTTAAGACTCATTAACTTTGGAAAGACATTAATAAATTATAATTAACTCAATAAGAATGCTTACAAGTCCTTTGAAGTGTCACATAAATAAAATAAATTATTATTTTAAACTAAAAAGGATTATGAAATATTATCAAAAAGTTAACTGATTGCATTAAGCATTGAATAACAATCTACTTTAATATTTTGAAGACATACTCACCTGAGTTTCTGTTCTGGAAGGATTTAAGTCCCACTAAATAAAATCATTTAATTAAGTTGGCGTCACCCAGTTTGGCCATGTCAAGGAAAACAAAGGAACGAGATCGTAGTTGACCGAATTCGACAAACAGTCGATAACCATGAGTGACTACCGATAACCGTTATTACCAGACTTTGGAACAGTACTTTTTAAAGTATATTCTAATGCATCAGTTTGAATTTTGTGAGCTGTTAGAAAGATTTGCATAGACTGACTTAGTCAAACAGATAGATTCTGACCTGAAAGACAGAATGATTTGGGAAACTGTGTGTTACTGGCATGCCATTATCTATTTACTTTCGAACAGAGATAAATGCTGAAGAAATAAATGTTTTCTTTGAAAATTAACTAAGTTCTTACGCTCCATAAAGTCCATATTTAACCAAAGCATGTATCAATGAATTCGTCATTCGTCTACTTTTATGCGACAATAATCTTATTTCTAGGTAAATGACCCATATTCCCAATCTAGCCTTTACGATTATTTATGTCAGGTTTTGAGTCCGTTTGTGTGTGTGTGCCCATGCATGTGCGCCGATATGAAGCAGAGAAAGAGAATAAGAAGAGTTACAGATGGATAATGAATAATACTGTGTATTCAAAATTCTACCTCTAGATATAACTGCTAAAATTGCTCTTTTTATCTGTTATAGTGTTTTCAGATATATAAAGCTACATCTTAGTTTATACTCTTTGAATTATTTATGTGAAGATATAAATGCAATACTTATAGTATTGTCCAAATATTACTCACTATGAGCCGTGACGTTGATCAGTTCAAAGGTTATGTTCGTGTCCCCCATCTCTGTTGTGACATGCAGAGTCCAGTTTCCCTGTCTAATCCATGGATCTTCATTAAAATGCAGAGTCAAATTGAATTCTGGCGCTTGTCCTTTTAGTGTACAAGTGACATTTATGTAGGTTTGTTCAGGGTGCAACTGCATCATCAGACAGTTTGTGATGTTACTTGTGTACGATTTCAGTCCCAGAGTCAGACCTTGTGGAATATTTGTCAAAGTGTCGACTTGAGCAGGAAAGAAAGAAAGCTTGGGCAGACCTGAAAAAAGATGTGTCTTACTGTTATTTCTAATACTGACCAGCTTTGTTCTAATCAAACAAACTTTCACTTATTTTACATGTTTGGTTCCAGAACAAAAACTTACATCTCCCAAGAATGGTCAAAGATCTGTTCAGTTCAGAGCCAGGAGCCTCACACTTGATAGTCGGCCAGGGGTCATGGCAGTGAAATTCCAGAGAAATCACAAGACAGCCCTCTCGGTGGCTGGATGAACCCAGAATATTGTCGCTGTCATCCAGCATACTAATGTTGACTGGAGGGTTACCATTTGTGAAGCAACAGGAGATGTTCACCGTTTGCCCCTCATCAACAATGTTTGCATGGTCTGCTTCTTTTTCGTTGACAATAAGTTGGGTAATTTGTGGAGGGTCTACGACAAAAAATGTAAAAAAAAGCAATCGATTTACACAATGAAAGATTGTAAAAAAAGGATTTAAAAAACTATTTGGCCAAAGGACCAACGCCATTGAGAAAGAGTAATACTTTCCGTGTTTCAGTCTCGTGCTTCTGCTATTAATATACGGTTATACATTTCTGTGAAAAGAGTACGAATGGCAAAAGCAACTCTGTTTTGCTAGAATAATCGCTTGTTGATAGTTTTCCGTATCTCGTCATGGAACAAAATATTTCTAAACATATATCATATTTTTTCTCATTTTTTTTAATAATGGACAATTGAAACTAGCTAAACAATGATTTCAATACCACACTTTAATCTTACAACCCTACTACTTTTTATAGGCTTACAATTCCTACCTCTCCATGGCAACTCATTAGAGAATAACATGCTCCAGCCATCCAATAGTACATTTTTTGACCTAGTTCTAGGCAATTAAAAGTGTAAATTGGAGAACAGACTTATAAACACATGCCAGGAAAAAACTTACAATTTACTTGCAGTTCGGTGTGCTTCAGGTAAATAAGAGTAGAGTTTTTATTAAGAAGCTCCCACACGACATCGCTGTACATCCGGCTCACTAGCAAGGACATGCGCATTTCAGAGTTGTCAGCATCGCACATTACATCGATGCTTTCATTTGTGCAATTTAGACTATCATTGACATTCCACCGACACCTGCAGAATGAACGGAGCTGTCCAGCTTTACACACTTTTACCCCAATGCGAAATGGCTTGATGGCTCCCTCTGGCAATTTATTGGTGAAATTAGCAAGTGTGTTTTCTGGCAAAGTGATGTTCTCATGGTGTTCTGACATTACTGTACCTGAAAAAAGGGGGTTTAAAGAAGAATAATTTTTAAAATCACATTGATAATTCAATTTAAAACCTAAAAGAATAACGAATTCTGCGAACTTTGTAATAAATTAAGTCATGCAGCTCAATGAACATACAGGTAACTTTATTGCGAGGTCACACTAAGAGATTGTAAATAAACTTAAGCGTAAAAACAGGTGGGAAGGAATTGGTTTACAAACTCATCATCTCTATTTCTTTTCTTGTAAGTGTCTTAAAAGTAGAATAGGAATTTTTCAATCTTAAAACATCACCATAAATTACATTTATAGTAAAATGGTTTTAACATTTTGAAGATGTCCAGTCCCGTTTCATTAATTTCTAGAATTTGCTGAGAAAAATACTTACATTTTGACTTAGTGCACACAACACATGTAGGCAAGCAAAATGCATTTAGGATGAGCACAATAAGAAGTAGTAAGCTGTCCATGTTGCATTTCATATGACAATGCCGAGATACAAGGACAGATTTTATCAGCATCACTTAAGTTACAAGGAAATTTTCAATCACTTTCACATCCACGCAAAACTGCTCAAAATCTAGACTACGACAGCGCCTAAGAATAATATAATAATACTTCATGATTTCTGAATTCCCATAAAAAGTGTTTCATTTTTACAGTTTCCACTGGTCATCTACATACAATGGACTCTCAAAGCAGTGAGGGGACACATTTTCACGAAATCAGAATGCAACAAGTCCTGCACTGATGAGGAGGAGGAGAAGAAAGAAGAGGAAGATGATGGTGGTGGGTGGTTTACAAACGACATCTGGGATCTCCATACATAAAGACAAATACAGTTCCTTTTAAAACAGATGTCAAACAATGGATTACTAGGGGCGTTAGCAAGTCCTTCACTAGTGCATACACTACCCACATCCACAGACAAACATACGTAAAGACATGAACGAACGCACATTTACACAAATGTGCATAGTCATTTGTTATGTAGAAATTCCACGCTCTAGTGTCCATGTAAGACAATACCTAGATATTGAACAAATAATGTTTTATTATACAACAGACACAGACAGCATATAGACTGCCAATGACAAAATACAATACTTAACAGTATACAATACCGACAACATGTGTATGATATGTAAAATATTAATTTAGCAAAAAGAACTAAACTATTGAAGAAAACAAGATAAAAATATATTTTAAATATTAATCCTCGACTTCCTCAGTTTGAAAAATGCATTTCCTATTAACATGAGCCCAATTCATTACATAATAATGTGTTAATCTATATTATTAACGCGCAAGCATACACACATACACATACACTCTCTCTCTCTATGTATATTCACATTTTTAGATGGTCAGAATCAACATGAAACATTATCAAAGTAATATGGGAATGTCCGTACACGACAAACAATTATAAATGCCTTATTGTGGATATCAGTACAGGAGAAAACAATATCTGGATATCAGTGCAGCGAACTGAAACAATATAAATTGATGGGGATATTAGTGCAATAAGATGAAACATTACATTCCTATAGGAATAACAGTCTTAAAGAAGTGTCATTTTAAGTGTCAGACCAAATAGTTACAAGAGTATTTGCACAAAAAATCGTAGCTTCTATTGCAATTATAACGTTAACAGTTCTCTAAAGTTTCATACTATCAATGTTTTTCTGGCTCAACTCTATTTTTAAGAATGCTACCCTTTTTTATTGTCCTTTAACACCTGTCTTGGCTAAAATAGTAGATAACAGAACTATCTTATGAGGGTTCATCGTGACTTCAGCTAAGTTGAGTAGTTGAAGGTTAGGTTGCTAGGTTTCAACTACGAGCTTAGCAAAAATCATTTTCAAAATTACAAAATAACAATAGCCTTTTTGCGCTACACCACAGCCAAAGAAAGCTGCACTCTCTTTGTTGACCAACAAATAATAAGTTTACTAAAAGTAAATACTAAAAACGCAGAATCATTTTTTTTTCTATTCTTCTCTTTCTGTTAGTTAGGAACACGATGTTGTCGACCCTGTTTAGTCTTTTTCTTTCTCTTTCCCCATTTGTTATGTCAATGTACGAAACACCTCCATTCAAATGATTCTAAGCCTACCATCTTTCCACTCGGCAATTGTTCCCCAGGAAAGATTATTTTTTAGGGCAGTCTTATTAAAAAAAAGATTAACTTCTCAGAAGATTAATCTGCATTTTTAATTTCGCAAACCACAAATGTTAAGCACACAACACAAACCATATCCGTTTCTCTGGTAGCTGTGCCTAAGTTTTTTCACCTAGCTTTCCAGTGATGATGTGAAGTAAATAATGTCAACCTCTTTGACATTTTAGTAAATGGCTCGCTTATTATTACAAGTGTTTGCGATCTAACCCCTGTATAAACAATGTACGATAAGCGTCGTTTGTGCAGGATGCAGAAGATTGTAGTGGATGCTTCCAACCCGGCCAATGTCCTGTTCTGTCTTATGCTCTTGGTGGTTAGGCATAGACTCGTCAGGGCCACATCCCGCGGTTAAGAAATAGTTTCTTTGCTGAAGTGACAACCTTCTTGAACTCCCTGAACTTATTGAAGCCTGATTAATCTTTGTTTTGTCTTGGGTTTCTTTTTTCATCAAGTCATATTCCAAGTGCAATAGCACTTAGCCAATACAACAAAGAAAATGCAGTCATTTTGCGTGCAGAAAGTTTTTATTTTTTCTCAAACATATGTCTGATTTATCAACGCATTTCCACAAAATTCCAAGGCTGTGGATTGAGTCTTGCTCTTGAACTTTTGTTTCCTGTGTGTAAAAAATGAATTTTAATGTTTTTGTAGTTAAAGGATCGTAATACACTTTTCACTTAGATACAAATATTATCGACCTAATACATGATACATATACATGCATAGCAAGAGCAGAAACATAGACTTTTGCTTTTTTATGTTGTTGCATAGGACAGATACTTCAAGCAAAACATCTTTCCAGGGTGACACGCAGGGCAGAGAAATATAGCACTTTCGCTATAGACAACAGAGTTACAATAGGTAGATAGTTATTACCACTTTCCCCTTTAACGGAAAGAAACGTATGTTATTTAAACTTACCGTATCCTGTATATGAATAGTCCCGTTACAACTGCAATCACACAGGCGATGGATATTATAACAACAAGAAGAACCGCAGAACCACCAGGCTTAGGCATATCTTGAAAAAAAAGTTAAATTTATTATTAAAATATTCTATTTTCAAATTGCAAAATAATGACAGATTATGGTCCATCTGTACTATTAATTAGCTTACGTAGCAAGAAAGTGCATGCATAATACATGCATCTCAATGCATATTTTAGGAAACTGACAGATTAAATAAAAGAAGACTACCAATAAGTGTCAGTCTGACAAAAGCAGCTTTTAGATATGTTTATACAGTGGAATATTACTTTTACAATCAGTAGTCTGAGATACAGGGCACCCTTTGACATCAATCTGTATTTTAGTATGAGCCGGAACGCAGCGACATTGGTTGTAAGGTCTTTGTGGAGGATCCACCCTCACGGTGAAGATGTCTCCACTGTTGCCAGTCTGGTAGCGACATGAATGTTGTTCCTTACAATCCAACTTCGTGAAGTTCCCCACAATAGCTGAAAATAAGACATGAAGATAATTTTACTTAGAGAAATACAACGAAAATGGAAGTTGTTTTACAGAGACACTAATCTTTGTACTCAAAGTGTGAGTGATGATAGAAATATACACAAAAGTACGCATGCGCGCAAACCAAGTACAAGTTCCTGTTACATTATATCTGTCTAAAAAGAATAAATAAATCCTACTTGTGTCCACTTCAACAATAAAACTGTCCACTTCAATGGGAAATGTACAGTTTACAAACAGCAGGTTCATCCCCAGAAAGGTGTTCACCTCACAAGTTGCGTACTGTTTTTGTCCTGCAAACAATAATGTAAAATATAACACAAAATATTAAAAAATATAAAATATAACAAAGATAACCTGCGGTAAGCGATTAGGTACTACAACATTATTTTGACGTGAAAAGTAATACTAATGTACGATTTTGTTAATAAATCAGTGAACTCACATTGCATGTAGCTACCTAAACAATGCTAAGATTGCATTTTTTAAAGAGTTGAAAAGTTTCTTTCTCTTTTCTTGATGCAAATTAGTAACAGTAAATGTTAATGCAAACACATTTTGTGTCCAATCTCACAAAAACTCCATTTACCTTTGCTTTCGAGGAAACTGCATGGTTTGATGGTGTCAAGCCTTTCACCGAAAGATTTGCATTTGTAATGTCCGGTTGTGTTTGTAAATCGTGTGGGGATGCTAATTACAGCATAGTTGGACACAGGCTGTACAAACTTGACTCCCTGCTGCTCGATACAGTCAAGCTTTCCATCATTCCACGTACAGTCCACCAAAACCTCTGTGCAGTTCAAAACAAGTTTAGCTTTTCCGTCGAATACATTTACCAAACGAAAAAAAAAACCAAATAAAGGCTATCACCTGGATCCACACATTCCGTGGATTGTTGATTGGGAAATGTATGCTTAACATTTAAAAGTTAGAACGAAAATACCAAGTCAAATGGGTAATATACAAATTATATCTTACTCGGGACAACAGCAATCTCTAATACAGAAGTACATTTGCTGCATGGTAAAGAGTTCTGAAAAAAGTCCTGAAACTTATTTTATCATAATGATTTACTTTAGACGTTTTGAATAAAAAAAATTTAAACTCTGCCCCAAAACAACATCATCTACCCGAAAACTTCTTAAAGTAAAAATGTTAACCGAGGTTTACTGGTCATAATTCAGGTACCTTCAACTCCGTTTTCAGAATAAAAGTAGACTGAAAACTCTTTTTGTGTTGAGTTTATATTTTCTACAAATTTGCACTGTAAGTCCATCTCATCTATTGTCTCACACTCTGTCTCTGTACTTCCTGTAATGTAATTGCACACATAAAAAACAATAAACAGAAAAAAATTAAAATTTGTAGCAATTGAAGTAATAATGCTAATAGAAACATAGCCGCTGTCAGTAATGACATTTTAATCTGGAAAAGACCTGTAAAAAGAAAACAATCACCACAATATTTCTGTAATAGGTAAGGTTACAGAACGTAATGTTGACAAAGCGTATTCTTATATCTGCACTTTTAATGTATTAGTTTCATTGCATTTTTCCTTTATTTTATAACCATTCATACTACAAATATGTAAGCTTTACTAGCAGTGATACTAATTTGCCACTCAAGAAATAGCTTTAATGAATAGAAGCCACTGCTTCACAGTAAATCTTAACTTTAAAAAAGAGATAAAAGTGTCCACTTTAAGTATCACCTTCAAGTACTTAGTTACTATTATTGCTACTTCGTACTGAAAATGTTTTTATTATCCAATATTATCCAAAACTGTATCCACTTTTCCGATTGACACAGCCGTCGCCTTTTCTCCATCTCAAACCGTGTCAAAGGAAGCCAATTAAAAAAAATTTATTCTCTGCCCTTTAAGGAAAAGACAGCTGTATTTTTTTTGTTTGTTTTACTTTTCCCTCTCATTTTTCTATATTTATTTCTTCTGGCTCTGCCTCCTTTTTCTTTTCTTCCCTCTTTCTCTCTCCCCGCTCCAATAGCGCTCTTTATAAACTGTTTCTACTTTCTCCCTCTTTGGTTTTTGTTTTCTTACGTTTTTTCCCTCTTTCCTGCTCTCATAAGAGTGTCAACAAGCAATTCATCTGAATTATAAAGCCAAAAAAAAGGTGAATATCATACATATATACCTGGTTGAGATACAGAAAGTAGTAAGAGCAGGAAGATCCCCCTCATATTACAAGTACCAAGCCTAATACAAAACTTTGGTCTGAGAAAGTTTTTTCCAGGAAGCCCTGTTTGAAAAAAAAACAACTATAGTAAATTACTATAATAAAATTTATTATTATTTTTAAGGCACAAGATGTAGATTTATCTTACTAAATGCATGTCATTCCGCGAGAGCGTTCCATTTTAATTAAGAAAATAAGGCGTATATATGCACACAAGGACTTTATTACTTGGAAATAAGTGTGAATTGCCTGTGGAGCCTGCTGATAATGTACAGGTAAAGGTCATCAGGTCATTAGAGGGTGAAGTGTTAGTGACCTCACTTTTCCATGGCCAGCTTTATGCGAGGAGGTAGGGTGCCCATCGTATCTCCTTCTCTTACCATCCCAAACACTTTATGGAGCCAGGTACCCATTCCCGCCAGCTGGGTTGACTGGGGAAAGTTTACTGCTCTACAGGGTATTGAACCTGCGCGCTCTCAGTTCGGACGTCACCGCTCTAACCATTCGCCTACTCGCTTCCAATTTTCCTTACAGAAACAAATGGGGGGCTGCCGTACATCAGCCATGACAAAAACAAAAGGCTACACCATGACAAAACAGCTAACTCTGTAAATAGATGCAACCTTCAGATAAAGGACAATGTGCCTTAAACGGGATCTGAACTCAGGAAGCCAATCCTAACTGTATTGGCGATACGTGCTATTGTGCCATCGTACCAACACAAAAGTCAACATAATCTTTTTTAGTCAAAGAAACTGACAGAAAAAATCAGAAGTGACTCATCCTGTAAAGGTCAAAGTTGTACTTACTGCATTGATGTGGCATTCAAGAAAAAATAAGTCGATGATAACACCAACATTTTGAACGATCTGGGAAAGAGAAATGATAACCTCAGTGAGAGATAAAAAGCAAATGTGTTGCAAGCCTCTTAATGTGCAAAACTTTCGAGTCAGTCATTTACATAGAATCCGGCAGAAATTACCCACATCATGAGTACTCACACTCAGAGTCATTTCGCTTGCAATTATCTAAATCGCCAATGTCCACCATGATGTCGACATATGAAAGACAGTATTAGACAATATCACGGGTGTTGTTTGTGTTAGAGGTGGTAACAGCAGAACAGTTTCCACTATCTCTCCTGGGCAACATTCTACTCTACAACCACCAGCAGCTGCCGTACCTTTTTGACACTGCGTCGGCTGCAACCTTCATTTCTATCAACACCTGTCTACAGGTGTCACAAACCGGATTTCAGAAACATCTAGATGGGTAGGTAACGGGGGACACGAAAAGCTTGATGGATAGAGGATTTCCGCTGGAGAGAGTATGTGTATCTAATTGAGTACACTGTACATCTGTTGGATATAACGGGGTCATGTTACTCTTTTAGCATTTTATTTGAAGGTCAAGATAGACCTTTACCAGAAATATTAGAAAATTGTAGTATGTTCCCTTCAGACAAGTACTATAAGTAGATTTTTAAATGAATAAAATATATATTTATTCTGCTTTGAATGATACCAACTTTTTGTATAACGCGATAAGATAGTCTTCACATGCACTTGCCTACAAAATAATTCAAGAAAAATAACAAGTTAAAGATATAAAAATGTATAATGCAAGAAACAGCATGCCCACTATGTTTTCGTGATAATAACAGACGGTAATAACATGAAGCACACAGAAAAACCTGGCAACTCTTCAATCGGTTAATTTGCAAAGTATTTTGCTCACCTGTCTTCCATCATTTCCAGCCAACGGTTTTATATAGACTAGAGTTCTTTTTATACGAAGGACATCCATTTCTCAAAAACATATTTCTGGTAAATTATCACCACTTGACCTTGAACTGATTGTGATTCACGACCCCGCCATGATACGTAATGCATGACTGACTCTCAAATTAAATTCTTGGTAATGTTTTCTGGAAAAATAGGTCAGGGGCGACCGACATAACAGCGCTTAGCTATCTCACAATCGTTTATTCGCTACATGTGATTATTGTTTATAGGGACATGTGTTTCGCCGCGATAGAGCCTTAGTCCAAGTGTTCTGTCTCGTAACAAAAGGCACTAATTTCTGAGAAACTACACAGTCACCACCTTTTTAAATATAAAAAAACCGCTCATGTCATTTGTTCTTGTATTTTATCATGGATAAATTCATAATAGAATAATAGCATGTTTATCTGTTTAGACTGCATGGTTGTATACGAAAAAACAACCCATGACATTTCTCTCGTTAAGGTAAGGTAAGGGTCGTTAGAAAAGGTCCATTTACAGTTTGGTCAAATGAGTTGCGATGTGGTGGTGGTGAAGGGGATACCACTGTATCTAGTACCTAGAAAACTAGATGTGGGCGCCTCTTTCCTCAAACTAAATTCCACTTAACTACACGAATATCCGCTTCCCGACTGATATTTGATAAAACGAGATCAGACGGGATTTAAAGACTAAACTGACTGGTTTGCGTTTGCTTCATATATCGGTATAGGCGACATAAAAGTAATCTGTATGTTTCAGCTTCCAAAATCCATCCGTGAATGAATTTTCCGGTAACTAAATACGCTAATCGCACCTGTGATCAGCTAACAGTGCACTATTGACAAGGTTGCCACACCACACAGAGAGGGATTTCTCGAAAACTGTTATCTAGTATCCCCCCGGTACCAGCTTGTCTAAGTTCTATTTATAAACACATTGACGTTACTGATTATGTGCAGCCAGATAGCGTTTTCAAGAAACTGTTGTTGATGGCTTGTAGCTTATCGATGTTCTTTCCGCGTAGTTCGCTGTCGTGGTGTCCTGCTAGGGAGACAACTCTTGGTACATTCAGGATTTGTTCTAGTATTGATTACTTCCCTTTAAAACCTATACTTCGTGAAAATCACAGTAAATGGTTTTTTGAAAAAATGCTCTTTAAAAGGATGATACCAGTTGGTTGTCTTTATTAAAGGTTATTAATGATAAATATTCAAAAACATCCGATTGCGGGCTTTTCAGCTCAAAGTCACTCGCAGATAATTGTTATTGACGTTGTGCTAGCGACTGTTATTATTGACTTTACAAGTTTTGATTGTAAGCGTTGTTCCTAACTGCCCTATGGGACAAATACAGTAGTGACGTGTTCATTTTTTAAGGCCTGAGTACAAGACGGTACTAACTAAGTTATGTGTCGCTGCTGTGTAACGAAAAGGAGCTGTCAGTCGAGTCGGAGAGTTGTATACTGGTACCTAGTTATGCTGAATCAAAGTTATAGAACTTATACTGATGGAAGGACATTCTTTAGCTTGTTGAATTATTATAGTAGGTGCATTATTAAAGTAAAACATCTATAGTAAGACTTGCTAAAACCACCAAATCGTAACCGACAGTCCACTGCTTTACTTTCCGGAGAGGTGACTTCAAACGCTTGTAAATTAAAGTTCATTTATTTAAATTGTCATTTAAATATATATATATATATCGTTTATACCACATGCCGTAGTGTGTTCTTTGTGTTTTTACTTTCGATCTATCATACTGAATGATTCCACTACTTCACTTTGAGAAAACAGCTTGTATTGGAACCACACGCTCATTGACTGTGTGAAGACGTGGCAGGTAGACCGACGTTCCTCCAGTCGACTCAGCTGGCGGGAATGGGTATCAATGATCTCAGTATTTTTCACTGGTCTTATTTGTATCCACAATAGTTAAATCTTGAACACAAAGATACTCACAGTTAGAAGCAGCAAAGACCACAACTGCTGGCCAGAAGAAATAAGACTGAGCTCAGAAAAGGGAACAAACATGATGGTGTTCCTTATTGCTTTTATGTGTTTAAAATGAAATAGTCTTTCACTGTATGCATTTACTTTTTATAAAGGAGTTTACGGAAAATTCTCATCAGCTGTATTTCCTAGTTTTGTTTGGGTTAACTGCTATAAATATCCCTCCTCTTCCCTAGCATAAAGTTCCGGTATTTTCTGAGTCTACTCTCTTCACATCCTTCCCCGTCCTCGTGGGAAGGGACATTAGTTGCTGCTGTTAATTTTTTTAGGTATGCGATGCGCACTAGGTTTAACATTAACTAACAATGACTATTTAAGCGGATCTTGGAGATTTGTTTGGAGGACTTTGATATTTTTTGCTTACATTGTTAAGAATTAATTTTAATTTTTGTTGTTAACAAATTAAACTAAATTCACGTCAAGGAGATATAGTTTGTATTTTAAAACAGAAAATGTATCAAGAAAGAAGAAAATTGCATGATGGTCAGTTGTTGTGATACTCATAAAGGAGCACTTGCCTGAAGTGAGTGTCCTATTTGCAAGATTATGGAAGGCAATCAGAACAGACCTTGTAATGCGCAAAAGGGGATTTGTTCCCCTTGTCTATCGACCAAATATTTCCTTAGTGAAAACGTCTATAAAGAAGCTAAATATAAACTCTGATCGTTTCTCGAAAAAGATTGCCTCAAGTTTAAACTTCCATAACATATTTTTAAAATTTCTGAAAAACGAAAAGGTCAAAATGCCAACTGTGACAGACACTGTTGTTGCGGCATTCCTGGGTTTTATCAGAAACATGAATACTGGCCCCGGGGAACCGAGCACATGGGTGAGAGTCAACCTCAACCCTCACAATCTATGTCAACATAAAGTTGCAGGTGGCCATACGTACAATACTCACACGTCGATCTCACAGTTTATCACGTGGCTCGAGAGCCCTCACCCCTACTGTTTGCCGAACACAAAACTCGACGTGTGATGTAACGTATAGAAAAAAAAAATTAATGAACATAAAAACATACAAATACAAACAATGTAAGGACTCCTCTAGAGGGGGAGTCCCAGTGCTATCCTATCACACGTGTATCGACTGAGCAATAATGCAGATGTCAAGGATGTTGGTAGATGCAAGAGTTAAATTAAGAGGATACAAACTTCAATATGACACTGAAACTGTAATTTTTTAATGGTTTCTAAGTGTCTAGCAGATTATATTTGATGTCCTAGTTCATATTAAATAGGTATATTTCCTTATTGATCTAGCATTCTAGCTGTATATACATCTATATATGTATATACCATATTAATCTTGCATTTACTATGATCTATGGTCATTTGATATTATTTTTATTGTTGTTGTTATTATTATTGTTGTTATTATTATTAACACATACTCTCATAAACTTTTAGTCAGACAGTTAATGAATAAAAGATATTTTTAAAATTGCAAAGAACTTACAAAGTTGAAAAGAAACCCTACATGTTTAATTATATGGTTTTGAGCCTTGTTGATGAAAGTAGAAGATTTAAATCAAGGACCAGTCTTAGTGTTTAAAAAGGAATTTACTTTAAATAATCTCATTTTATTTGGGGTCAACAGTATCTTTCAAAGAAAGTCAACATGAAACACAGTTTTAAGGACACAGGATAAAGATGGGGAACACTTTCATAGAAAAGTTCCATTGCAAAAGCTGTATTCAAAACTACAATCTGTAAAGTGATCCTTTAGAAATCTGCACAATATGTAGTCCATTATAATACAGCTGTTCCTCTTTATAAAGTTTTGGAAAAAAATTAAATGTTGAGCTTTTACAGTGTCTAGATGTATATACACACACACACATCCCTATGAACATGAGTTGTTGGTTTGTGTGTGTGTGTGTGCTTACACAGTAGTTTTATGTGTAGTAAAAGTTGGCGTGGTTTCAGCCACAGTGACGAGAACATGCAAAAAATTCCACTTCTAAGGTAGGATTTAAAATGCATAAAAAGTAAGCTTTATTTCTTTCACAATAAGGGACTGTTGAGAAAAAACATTAAAAGGAAGAACAAACAACATAATAAAAACAGTATTGTGATCAACTGTTAAGCAAAAGACATTTACAATCAGGTTAACTGTGTAATAGCAGCAAGTTAAGCTATGCCCCAGCTCATTTAAGTTCCAAACAGAAAACTTTGTAATATGCTGGAAGAACATGAACTTATTCCTTTCATGCCAGGTACCTAACCACAAGAACACTTAAAAATTTATCATTTTGTTTATATAACTTCAACAGTGCACTGGTATTAAGGGTTTAAAAACTGCAACCCAACAACAAATTGAACTTTATTTATAACCTCTGTCATAAACTGCATATTAAGAGTGCACTAAGAACAAAAACTGGTGCATAGAGATTAAAAATTTATAAAATAGAGAGAATAATACCAGCTTAATGCAAGCTTTGCACTGCCTTTGTAGAGTAATTTATTATGTACATATTTTACATAATGGTTTTAAACTCTATCATTTTGTAAGTAAAATTGTATTAGTTGATGTATATATGTACTCAAACCCACAACAATATCTGTACGAGTAAGACGTGGTAAAAAGATATCTGATTGGTCATAAAATTTTCTAAGGAAAAATTGAAATATCACAGCAGTTGGGATTTTCTTTATTTTATTTATCAAGAAGTTCTACTGACTTACACCTAACAAAATTTTCCACAAACGTTTTATAAAATAAATTTTTGATAGTTTCTGTTGCATATTTATACACTCTTACAGACACTGATCAAAATGTCACTTTCTTAGTTTGACATGCATACAGTTTTTGATGATCAAATACATTCAGAGACCTTATTCTCCATGAAAATATACCATAACATCAGTTACCGAGCGTCCTTCTGATATAGTATCTACATCTAGTCATGTAATGGCTGAATACCAGCTGTTAAGCTGATCTGTGCATATTGTGTATTCGGTAAGGAGCCAATGATAACATCCGATGTTGTTCTGTCAGCAAAAGTTAGGTCTCCGTATATCAACCCATCTGCATTACAACGATTTGATGATGTGCGGCGCTGTAAGAAAAAAGAAATAATTATTAGGGAGTATTAAGTAGCTCACTACTTTAACATTATTACTTCCTCTCCGTTGCTTATTTATTTTTTAGGGGATCACTATATTTCTTATTATTTAATTTTTGTTATACCTGCTATAGATTTTTAAAAATATATAATTTAAATAACATTTAAATAGCATCAGCTAGACTCTCAGTGCATGCAAGTATGCAAGCACCTTTTTCATTAGCTGCACAGAAAGCATACAGTGAAAAATAAAAAAGTAAAATTGACATCTGTGTACTATCAATTTCATCTTAATGGATTTAAGTCTAGTTTATGTACAGTATGACATTTTATGAAGTTAGCATATACAGGCTAAACCTGTTAAATAGTTATGTTGCACTCAAATGTGTGACATTTAACATGACGAGCGACATATTGTGGCCTTTGTTATGATGTGGGACTATATCGTTGGTGTTGTTATTATAAGTATTTAGTATGGCATGACCTAAAATGTAATTTAAACAAAAAAAAAACATTGTAACCTCATTTTCTTTAGAAGAACCAACAGCAGCAGGATGACCACTCCTTCTGTTACCTAAACAGCATTTAAAATGTTGCATGAAAAATTTGCTCACATATACAGTGGAACACATATACACATATACAGCGAACGCCTCGGATAGCGAATATTTCGGATAACGAACAAAAATTTCGCTAAAAATGTGTCTCGGATAGCGAACAAAACTTCGGATAACCGCACGTGACCGACCAACATGTCAGACCAAGCACCATTCGCGATCGAGACACAGCTACGATCGGTCGTTTGTTATCTTTCTTATGTAGTGTTTTTGTGATTAAAGAAATGTGTGCGAAGTGGGGGAATTGCAATTGTTTTTCGAAAAGTCTAATGTGATGTCGTATTACCGAAGGGTTTTACAAAAAAGGCAGAAGCAACAGACACTGCACAAGTTTTTTCCTTCAGCCTCACAGCGACAGCAAAGGGAAGTCACCCCCGATTTTATAATGTCACGTCTGCTCATGGAGGGGGAATCCAAGCAGTAATTCCAATTTTTTCGGATAAAGAACAACTTTCCAGAATGGATTGTGTTCGTTAACCGAGGTTCCACAGTACATCTATATATGTATGTGTATATAAGAAACAATTTTTAAGAGTAAAATACTATGGCACAGTAAAATAAAAATGTTTTATGTGTTGAGACTTCTAATCTTACATTTTGAGTTATGTTAAAGACAATACCATTTCGACGTTGTTTGGCCTTGCTTATGATGTGAAGGATGCAGATAGCGCCAATAATGATTGTGATGCTCAGAAGGCTTATGGCTATTATTAGATAAATCCTTGTTCCGTCTTCTGGATTGTTCCCACCTATTTTGGTACAAACAAATTTGCTCTTTTTAAAAAGATTTAGCAAATATTTTAGTCTTAGCTATTTCCTAAATTTTCTTTTATAATTGGAAAAGTTCACATTGAGAGAACTTCTTCAAATGCCCATGCATGTTAAAACTTTTAAGACCTGCTTATAAGCCATAAATGTATACTAGATTTTTCTACGATTAATTCACAACGAAAAGCAAACACAGTGGTTATTCAGTCAGCGCTGGTGAAAAAGGATGTGGGACTTTTTTGTTTGGTTGTTTGACATAATCTATTTTATATCTTATAAAGTTTACAGTTGACTATTTCCTACACAGTAGTAAGCTATGAGAATAATAAAAATAACTAACTCTTGAAGCGTTCACTTACCTGAATGATTCTTCATCACTGTGAGTGTTTGGTTGCTCCTACTTTCAATGGTGCAAAAGCAATGAAGCCATTAGATAAAGGAAGTTAATAAGTAATCATATCCTGGTGATTACTTGGGAAAGTTTATTGTGATGGGCACTCAAAAAAAATGTTGTAATGAACTGTAAGTCATGTACAGTTCATTCTTACCTTTGTACCCATTTGTGTAACAGGATTAATTGTCTCAGACATGAGTAAAGGTTTATCCAAATGATGTTTAATCTGCTGTTTATTGACTTTACAAAATGCATAGAAAATTTTTATGAATATGACATCGATATTAAAAACTCAATACTTTGTTCAAAAGTAGATTTCTCTGAGCTAAAATATTACAATAAACTGCACAATAAACAATACTGCAACCAAAAAGTAATAAATAGGTTCAGCTCCAATTTTAGTAATGTCACTCTCACTATGGCTTTCCTTTATTCATTATTTTAGGAATTTGTTATTGTGATTTTTGTCGGTGAAAAACACTTGAAGATAAAGCTACATAAATTCAAACATTAAAGACGTTATTAAGTTTTACCTCTGGCTATGTAGTCATTTTTTCCTTAATGAATAAAAAATTGTGGTTCTGCAAAAGTTGCATATTTTGGACCCAATTATCTTCCTAAGTGCTAACCAGTTTGCTGCTTGTTTATTTCTTTTATATAAATTTCTAAATTATGCATCCCATATAAGGTTTTTGTTTCATATATCATTTTTCATTTATCTATATTATCAAAATAAATTCATATAAATTATACATTTTTCTTACATTTTTGGAATGTTTGTTTTTAATTTCTGTTATTAAAGAGGTAAGTGTTATGACTTTAAGACTTTGTACAAAGTCAAGGATTTCTCATGTTTAGTGTAAGTATAAAATAAATGAATGGCCCCTTAATATCTTTATCAATAATAACTGGCTAATAGGTGGCATACTGAGTGAAATTATAGAATAAAATCTGAAAACAGGTTCTAATATTGTTCAAAGTAAAACTAAATATTTGCATCTTTCTTATCCTCTAATATTGAATGGTTTTTTAAGTAACATGCCTAAAGTGGTATTAATTAATCAAAATGAATCTGGCACTAACCTGTATAATTGACTATTTTGAAAGTGAGGTTTCCTTCTCCCTGCTCACTTCTAACAGTAAGAGTTCAATTCCCTTCTCCAAACCAAGATTCTGCAGTGGGTGGGATGGTCAAATTGAAGTCCGGTGCATTTCCCTTTAAGTGACACGTGACTTCTTTAGTGGTGCGTGGTGGGTCAATCTTGGTCAACGAACAGCTTCTGATAATGTTTGTGTAGTGTTTCATACATAGTGTCAAGCCGTCTTTTAAAACTTTGGCTAAGTCCATGTCTTGGGTCGACAAACCAGACAGTTGTGGTGCACCTGAAAACATGTCAAGGATCATGACTGTAATGAAAAGGAGTATGAAAACGCGGTAGTTTTTTTTAATATAATATATAGAGATTAAGCCACCGCGCGTTGTCACACTCGTAATCGTAAGATGGAGAATATGGAAAGTTTGTGGTTTATACGGTCTATGACTGGCAGCCAGAGAAGAGAGGGTGTGATAGGTGATGTATCTTCATATCTAGATGGTCTACAGACGAGGCGATCAGTGTTATTCTGGATCCTTTGAAGTCTGTCAAGAAGATACTTGGGAATTCCAGTTAAAAGAGAATTACAATAGTCCATCCTCGAGAGCACAAAAGTCACATGTTAGGGTTTAAGTTATATCAGTGGTGAATAGACAAATGAGGATTTAAAGTACACACTCATTTCCTAACTTTTGTCAATTTAACATAAACCTGAACCGTGCGAGACGATAACACTTAAAAATTCTTACAGGTACTCTAATATGACCGCGATTACTCCAGGTGGCCTCAATCTCTTTTGTTATTGTTGTACACAAACAGTATCATCGGTATAATGAAAGTGATGTGACATCATTTTCCTTTATATTTTGAGGCCTCTTTTACTAATCTTTCTACCTAGCATACTAAACAAAAAACCACTCACATCTAACAAGAATGACCACTGATCTGTTCAGCTCAGAACCAGGCGCCTCACACCTGATGGTCGGCCAGACCTCATTGCAGTGAACTTTTTCCAAAAACATTGTAAGTGGACCTTCTCCTTGTGTAGAACTCATTGTGTGTCCACTGGCGTTTGTCATACGGATGATAACCGGTGGGTTTCCGTTAATGTAGGAACAGGCAATGTTAACACTCTGGTCATGGTTAATATTATGCGTTCCATTGACATAATGTCCATTGACAATCATGTCTGTGATTTGTGGAGGATCTGCATAAGAAAAAAGTGTATATACAATGCGTTTACCTACCACATCATAAAAGAAATTCTAATCAAAATGTTATCACTTTCATTCGCAAACACATCACAATATCAGCTAAACATTATTATCTTAATATGTTGATGATGATTTTGACAAAAAGAGGTTTAATGAAGGAAAGATCCTGGAGCGTTTTATTTTGCTGTAGTTCTTTCTTTGATATATATAAGAGAGCCTTACATACGCATTTTCTTTATACGTGGTCATATTTCATACCAGTTTCTCGAGCGACAAACATTTGGCTTAAAACTATAAGGCCAACATTTGTACTTAAAGTGGGAGAATAGTAAGAAAAGTTGATAATATGAGATTGATAAATTGTAAGTACTGCTAAAATAGAGCGAGGGTAAATATCTTTTTACTATTAGCTTTGTAAAAAATTTACTGCTTAGTAGTAAAGATTGTGAATGTTTAATTCCATTTCTTGTTTGCCTTTATGCTATAATTAGATGCTCTCACTTAATTTGTTAAAACTATCAATAATAGCAGAAATAATAGTGAACAGTATATACATAATTCATATAAAGAATCACACTAGAACAACACAGAGGAAAAACAATTCATATGTATTAATGAAAGATAAAAGAATTAATCCGAAACCTTGGATTAGAGAATTATTCAAGGCAGACCCAGAACTGGCAGCCAATATCCTGCAACCCCTATTTACCGCAATATGGGAAGGGAAGCAAGTCCCAGATGACTGGACCAGAGGAGTGATCGTCAAAATCCCAAAGAAAGGATCCCTTAGCAACTGCAACAACTGGCGAGGAATAACTCTCCTGTCCATCCCGAGCAAGATCATGACAAAGATCATCATCCAACGAATCTCAGAGGCAGTGGACACACAACTTAGAGAAGAACAGGCTGGTTTTCGTAGAAGAAGAGGATGCACCGACCAGATATTCGCACTACGCAACATCATTGAACAGTGCACAGAGTGGCAGAGGCAGCTCTATATTAACTTCGTAGATTTCCAGAAGGCTTTTGACAGCATCCATAGAGAGAGCCTTTGCGCATCCTGCGAGCATACGGAATACAATGGATATTGTACTGCTGATCAAAAGCTTCTATGCGAACTTTTCATGCTGTGTTGGAAACAGTGACATCTACTTTGAGGTCGGGACCGGAGTGAGACAGGGCTGCGTGATGTCTTCCCTGCTCTTTAACCTTGTCATTGACTGGGTAACGCGCCATACAACGGAAGATGTACCAAGGGGCATACGATGGACACTCTCCACGAACTTAGAAGACCTAGACTTTGCCGACGACCTGGCCCTGCTGTCACACACCCACCGGCACATGCAGGAGAAGACGACTCGCCTGCACACTTTTGCGCAACAGGTCGGACTGCACATCAGCCGGACAAAGACAGAAGTGATGACCCTGAACACCACCAATCCAACACCGATCAGCATAGAGGGAGAAGACCTGCCGATGGTTGAAAGCTTCACCTACTTGGGCAGCGTGGTCACGCAAGATGGAGGAGCAGGCCGTGACATCCAGAGCAGACTGAGCAAAGGCAGGGCATCTTTTTGTAGCCTACGCAACATCTGGAAGTCGACACAGTACAGCATCAATACCAAGCTGAGACTTTACCAGAGCCTGGTCATGTCCACTCTACTGTATGGCTCGGAGTGCTGGCGAATGACTGACAGCGACCTCAACAAACTGTCAGTCTTTCAC
The DNA here is from genome assembly GCF_003073045.1 of Pomacea canaliculata. Lineage (NCBI taxonomy): Eukaryota > Metazoa > Mollusca > Gastropoda > Architaenioglossa > Ampullariidae > Pomacea > Pomacea canaliculata. The sequence goes on along the minus strand of NC_037596.1, from coordinate 14,961,674 downwards.
ACCAAAAGCCTGCGAAGAATCCTGGGCATCTTCTGGCCAAGGACAATCTCCAACGAAGAACTACTTGCCCAGTGCGGGCAGGAGAGTATGGCCACCATCCTGTTGAAGAAGCGATGGCGCTGGATTGGTCACGTCCTCCGAGGCGGGAGCAACTCCATCATAAAAACTGCCTTACACTGGACGCCAGAAGGAAAACGCAAGCGAGGTCGGCCCAAGATCACCTGGCGCCGAACTGTGGAGGCAGACATGAAGACCCAAAACCTCAGCTGGGGTACTGTGGGGAGTCTAGCCCAGGACAGGCAAAAGTGGAGGACCCTTGTCGCTGCCCTACGTGCCGACCGGCATAACGGGAACTAACTAACTTGGATTAGAGAACTTAGAAAGCATAGAGAGACACTTTTTCATAAGTTTTACTCTGAAATGGTACAACAATGTAGCTCGCTAGCAAAAAAATAATTTTTATTAACTTTTTGTCATCAGCATCAATGAAAGTACGCTTACCGATAACTTGCAGTTTGGTGCGCTTCAGTACAACTGGAAAAAACTTCTCTTCTAGAAGCTCCCATACGACATCGCTATATGTCCGTTTAAGTTGCAGCGACAGAATCACTTCTTCCTCGACAGCTTTACAGGCTGAAACACTGGTTTGGTTTCTACAAATACCATTATTCTGGTTAAACCATCGGCACCTGCAAACACTTTGGTATTTTCCAGTCTCACATAACTTTACATCGATTACAAAAGGTGTGCTTTTGTACTCGGATGTGAGCTGGAAAGTGAGATTGATGTCTACATTTTCTTTGCTTTTGATGTGTTCTAATTGGGTATGATTTGTTTCCATTACAGTACCTGCAAAAGAACTACATCATATTTGTAACTATATTAATAACAAATAGTTTGGCATTGACCCCACATGCGCACTAGTATAGTAATATGTTAAAAATGCTCGCAGTTTACATGTGCAGTATGTATAATTGAATGTGAATATCGTCTAGATATTTGCCACAAAAACTTCAGGTATTTAGTAACGTAAATCTAGATTCTATAAAAGACTAAATAAAGTTTAATGAAACAAAATATAATATCCATTTCTTTCAATAAATATTTAATCCCTTATCGCGTTGAACTTAAGTTTTATCAGATTTCAAATGTACTTACAATTTAAAATTACACTTGATGGAAAGAAAAGTAGAAATGAAAAACGCAGCATAATGCCGAATATACCCATGGCACATTCATTATACCTCTCCGCTTCCAACTTAATCTCAGTCTGAAAAGTTTGACATTTAATAGGAAAAGTTTTGAATGTCACGCCTACCTATACGGAAACTTCTCAGCTTCATACAGACGGCTTAATATTAACACTACTTTCAGTTTGTAAAGCACGGAAAAGATTTTTAAAAATCTTGAATTTTTAGCACTATGCAGAGCTGAAAAGCATAGTATAAATATGATACCAACAACTCCTTTGAAATATTCCGTTTTTGGATCCAAACATTTAATTTACATATTTAAAAAACTTGGATCATAGACATAGAGCTCTTTCTATACTGAATCAACAAAAAATCAAATTAAATCTCTCTTTCTCTCTCTCTCTAACAGACACACTCGCGCGCGCTAACACACACACAAAGGGGAGGCAACACGGACTCACGTACCGTGGTCAGGAGGTTTCGAACGATGGGACTGTGAATTTGTTTTTAATTCTACTTCTGAAGCTAAATCAAAGAGTTCACAAAAATTGTGTGCTCGTTTATGCTCTTTATGTGCAGAACACTGTGGTGTATTTTTTGGTGTGGATATTAGACAAAATGGAGCTAGAAATTCAAATTTAACCAACTCAAGTGAGTTCATGGGACTGCTTACAACCGTTCAGAGCAGAAAATGGATGCCGGAGTTAGAACAGCTCTTGATGAAAGGTTCGATGTCAAGGAGATAGGGATTGAATCCACTCTTGATGCTTGTAAGAAAGACTTTTTGAATTTAACTCAAAGTTAGATGAAAATCATAAGCATCCATTCATTTGCACTGGATAGTATGGATTTACACTAGACTACGTCAAGAATGATGTTCATATTCAAGTCGATAATCTATAAAGTTACTTACGTCGAGACAATCTACATTTTGTCTGCATGTTAAAAACAATTTTAAAACGTGTACTGAGTTTGTAATTGAATTCCTGCAACTGGCAGAACAAACAGTGTAGTATGAATAGAATTAATGTAGTTTTAGGTTCAACCCAGAAAAAAGCAAAGATGTTTTAAGCAATTTTAGTCCAACTGTATGCAGCAGGCAATCTTTGGTCATAGGTCATATAGAAATACAAAGTAGAAAAACAAACATAAATTAACTTGGTAAAGCTTTGTTTCATTTTCTTTTTTATTCTAGTCGTAAAATGAAGAATATTTATTTTTTTTAGTTGTAACAACACAATAAGTAAACATCGATACTGACATTGTCATATGAATGTTATCATTTTATAGAAAGAATATTAATCTTAACACACGAAAACATTTAACAAAAACTTCGATATGCCTGCGAATTCCGGGTACATCAAGCATTGAACAAAGACAAGTAATTGTGATCCGTCACAACGAAATGAAGTCGTGCCAAACAGTTTCGTACTAGCGGCCCAGAAGGTGATCATGGCGAAATTTGACTTTTCTTTTAAAATTTTTTCCTTGGATTTTAAACTAACAGATAAACTGCTGTGTTAAAATAAAAGTCAGAAATGGTCCTAAATAAATTTTAATCGAGGTACCTTATGGCGATCCGTCCCGATTTCAACGAAATTGAAAAGCAGTGGAGCATTTTTACCTTTTAATTGAATAAATGGAAAAGTGTTTATTCAGTGCTGAGTGAATTAACAGTATATGTGTATAAACAAGCATGAAAGTTGTGTGTTTTCGGGTTTGTCAAGTAGAAAGTTTTATTCCTTTTTTTGTTATTTCTGTACCAATTCTCGCCACACTAGTAGAAAGTGTTTTAGTATTCTGCTGTTTCTGTGAGTGTTTGTACTGATTAGATTGCAGTAACAGTTTACTTTCATTTTCTTTTCTTTTTTTTTTTTTTTTTGGCTAACAGGAAAAGGGACTAAAAGCACGCAAATATTCATTTCTATGTACGTTTTGTTACTTTAAATGATTTAACGTGCTGTATTTTATAATTCACAAAAATTTAATACAGTGTGAACAATTTGAAATACCCGTTACTAAGGACACATCTGGTGAAGTGGCTATTTGAACCCAATTTTCTCAAAATGGCCCCTACCTCACTTTCACACCTTAAACCCTTATAACTAAATCAATGTTACGAGTAGAAGAATAACTTTGATATGAAAGGAAAGACGCCTGTACTTTTCGAAAATATTTAAGTTTTCAAATTTCAAATTACCGACTCATTTCCTCGTGGCCGGTCACAATTAGATTTTTATGGTACCACGAAGTGGTAATGGTTTTGATACGGAAATCTGTCTCAAATTAACATTCAGATTAGTATAGTTAATCTTACATTATAAATAAAAAAGACTGTTTATTCACACACTGTAAAACTGTATGTATAGATGTAAGCGTTGAATAAAAAAAAACATTAAATATGTTGCTGTCTGCTAACTTACATTAATATGAAAAGAGAAAGACAAAATAAAAATTTACAAGGCAATTAATACTACATGAAAATTGTCAGGCACAGAATAGAAACGATTAATGTTTAAAAGCAGTGTAAAAACAAGATTAGCAGACCAGCAAAAGATGCAGTCAAAAATACAACCTTGAACAAAGTGCTTAAATAAGTATTTTTCAAAAAATTGTCTTGTAAGCTAAAACTCCACAATAGCACGCAATGATATCTGAAATTATAAAAAATAACAGACTATATCAGGTTTCAGAACACTCTATGAAATGAAAGAATAAACCCATTTCTGATATTTTCGATACATCTCCAGTACTAGTCTGGACCCAGACTTAAAATATAAAACAGTTTTAAGAGTTGTAGCAAAAACATTCTTATAGCTTCTTTTAGCTATGCTTAAAAGTGTACTGCTGTCAGTTGTCTATGAAGCAGTCGTGACATGGGTGGTAGGTATGAAGAATGGCGAAAAGCACAATGTTGTCACAAAAAACAGAAAAAGGGTTAGACAGTTAAAGAATTGAGAATACATCTTTATAAAATCGTGTGATGTGTGTGTGTGAGGGAGAGATAGAGACACAGAAAGAGAGAGCTCATTGAATCATGTGGAAAAACTTGTCAAAATATTGTTCAGAAAAAGAGAGGTGTAGAAGGAGTCAGACTCCAATCACACAAAATATATTTCATGCCAACGGTTTCCTCTGGTGTTTGAGACTGACTGCCGCCATCATCATACTGCCCGATTAGGACCAACGTACAACCATCAGGTGGTCCATCCATGCCAGGATGTTTAGACGCTGAAACATTGATGCATCTTTTCTCTTTCTCATTATTGATTCTACAAGTTAACACTGATTGGGGCAAAATCAAAGCATTGCTGCTGTATTGAGTGGTACATTGCCCTTTTTGACCATTCTTTAGCATTTCTTGGATATAATCCATACCAATGCTTTTGATATGAATGGTTATTCCATCATCCATTGTACAGTCCGTATATGTAGCTCTGTATATCAAGTTGTTGGACTCGGATACAGTTACATGGTTGCCTTGGTCAACACATTTTTCATCATTGATCGGTAACTGGTCTGGTATCAAAATTTGTAAATCTTCGTCTGGATTTTCTTTGTCATAATTCTTTGCACATTTGGCTTTTCTGCTATAAAACAAAAATTAAAATTAGTTCAAATAAATGGGTTTGGAATCAAACAGGAACAGTTTAGGAACAGTTTCTTAATTGAACGTTGACCTGTTACAATCTGAACTTAGATAAGGAATAAATCACTTCTTTATATTTGGTATGCATTCAATAGTTTCAGAAATTTTTTTTAAAACAGAGTAAACACAAACAAATATGCCGGTTGCAAATCAACAAAGAACAACTGCAAAGTAAAACTACTTGCAAAGAATTCCCATGTATGTGACATGAAATGTTTGTCATTTTTGTTGACTGTATTTGATTTCTCACAGTAAATTAAGTCTGACTCACCTTTTTCTTCGGAGACGTAGGAGAAAGCGCATCATTAGCACAGCGAGGCAGAGAATAGGTAAAATCACAGCAAGAGACCCCAAAGATGGAGCTAAAAAAAAGTAAATATTATTGATGAAATGGTTTCTGGCGTTATTAACTGCGTATTGAACAAGTCACATCAAATAAAGAGTGCAACAGATCGGGGGGGGGGGGGGGGGAGAGAGAGAGACAAAAAACTCCAAGAATATGATGCATTATGTAGTTATAGTGAGAAAGTCTTCTTTAACTCTTTTTTAAATAATTTCAGTTTCTAGCAATTAACTTCCGGAATAGGCTTACTTTCATTTTGTATGATGTTTGCTGATTTACACGCCTCCACTCGAAGCTGAGGGGTAGATGTTTCGGGGACACAAGAGTATTCATCGTGCTCAAGCGATGGGGCCTCTAGCATGATGGTAACAACACTACTATGGCTGTCATTACCATCATGATAGCGACATTTCCTAGATCTCAGGCAACTTGATTTTGTATAATTGGCAACGACATCTACAGGACAGAAACACATTAAATTTCACTGTTATTGCTGATTTAATTAACTGTGTTCAACCTCATCAGTAAAATTACTTTCCTCCGCATCAAAACTCAATGCAAACTTCCAAAAAAGACAACTCATTCAAAAGTTTATATATATATAGTTGTGTGCGTACGTAAATATCTGCTCGCTATTACAATGCGTGCAAGCCGATATCCATACGTGTAATACACTAAAATAATGTAAAAAAAAACCCTGCTATAAATATGAACATGAAAGAATATATGATACTGTCGTACCTATGCGCGAATAGACATTCGCGTGTACCCTTATAAACGCACATATGTTTTTCACACAAAAATGCACTAACACATGCACGCGTGTACACACACACACACACACGCACACACAGATAAAGGAACACATACAACAATCAAAATGCTCACAAATGCAGTACCCCACATACATACAAAATGATCAGTATAGTCAATTTATAGCATAATTATAAAGAACTGAACCTTACTCGTGTTTTCCTTTACAACGAAGCTCTCTACGCAGAACGAAAATGTGCAGGTCACATTCACCTGAGGCGCTTCCTCAGAATTTACTTCACAAGCTGAGAAATATTTCTCATCTGCAAACCAGAAAATTTGATAACGCAATGTTTCTAATTGTATTTAATGTTCCATAATTAGTCGACAAGGCATAAACTAACATATTGTCAATAGAAACTTAAAAATACAGTATACACTTAAAACTTTACTTGTCGGACTAATAGACATCACTTTATGTGTGAGGGTTTTGAAGCGATCTTTTCGATTTTTCTTTCTTTGCAAAGAAACGAGAATAGTTTATTGTTTACTTAAAATGGTTTGTTTGTTTGTTTGTTTGTTTGTTTGTTTGTTTGTTTGTTTTTTTTGGGTTTTTTTTTTTGCTGTTGCGGCTATGTGCCATCAACTCGAGCTCAGCAACAAGATTGTTCACACAGCCTCAGCTTTTTAAGTTCTTGAGCTAATGTCATTACGCGGCCAATTATCACTCTTGTCCAGGATTGGCACAATCCCTCTCATTCGACAATGACTGTCTTGTACAAACTATGAGACTCATCATAGTTGGCCTTCAAAAAGACCGTAAAGACCAGGAGACAACGGTTGGCTACAAAAAGAGAGAACAGCACGATGGCTATAAAATTGATGGACAAGAAAGAAGATTCGCAGCCCTATCTGGTGACCACTGGGTCCTACAGAGAAAGGAAGAAAAAGACCCTGGCTTTTTCTAGGCAGCAACACACATGTAGGAGATTTATAATGTAGTGACCAAATGATGGCATACTCGCTACTGCATTGACGAAGCCTTATATTGTGGAAGAAACTGGTATTAACCTCTTACTTCGGTGCAAACACACTGCCTGCATCATAAAGTTTCAAAGCTAATGTCCAGCGTTAATGTGCCAAAAGACCATCTGCTTCGTGACACTATCCTGTTTAGAGATTCTAGTTAAAGCCTATTGATTTACCTCCATGAAAATATGTCACAAGAGTTTATGAATCAAATTTAGGGAAGAAATGTTAAATTATATTGTTTGTGTATAAAATATAGATCCATTAACATACCCAGAATTGTTTTACGTTTCCTTAAAGATGATAATTCATGCGCCTAGAAATAAATTCCTTTGTCTAAGGGGTGAGTGCGACAAGTAGAGCTTTTAGACAGATATGCTCAGATTTGCCCTGTGATCATTCTTAAAACTGGTTAGCAAAGGAACATTACCGATTTTAATAATACAGACTATGACACATCTAAAATGGATTGATTGATACATCTTTTATAAAACCGTAATTATATATCGCTTGTCCAAGTTTTTTCTTAGGAAAACCTCTTTTCAAACCCTGCTTTTCCATATCGAGGACAATAGGTTTAGCGTTTGCAAATTCAATTAAGCAAAAGATGACTGATATTTCTCCCTTAAGATTTTATCTTTACTGTTTCATTATTCATTTATCTTTGCATAAGTTTGCATATATTCCGCTATCCCTCACACAAACTTTTCAGAAACGAGGTTAGCTTTTTTATGGTATATGCAATGATAAGGAAAAAATTATCAGTGTACCCTAAGTTTACCTTGTCTTTCCGGGAAATTACAAATTTTGATATCATCAGGCTTATAGCCGTCAGGTATGCATTTGTAACTTCCGGCTCTCGTTGCAAATCTTGTGGGTATACTAATCTCAGCAGTGGTGGACACAGGCTGCTTGCAATCAAAACCGTCCTGCTTGATGCAATGAAGCTGCTCCTCTAGCCATGCACAGTCAACCAGCTTCTCTGAGCAGTTGCAGTTTAAAAAAGTAAAAAGAATTTTACTCCTTTTTTTCTAAACATTTCAAAGCATGTACAGGTTTAAAAAAAAAGCACACTGAATATGTATTTATAAAGGAGTCGGCACACAAACCATGCATAAAGCAAAGCGAATAAAAATAGAAAATGCGTCCAGACTAAGGTATTTTGGGCGAAGAGGTGCTGGAGACTCATTTTCCTCAGGGCCAATGGTACCTAACCCATCCATTCTCCCTCTTCCCTAACAATTTTTTTCTCTAAAGGCCTTTACAGAAGGAGCGAACGTTGGGTCCGTCCGGTAGTTTCTGGCAGATATGTCCCATAGTTGGGTTTCGAAGATAATTCATGTCGCTTCGAGTCTACAAA